>NC_056438.1:54132149-54133095 GCF_018296145.1 Oncorhynchus tshawytscha | reverse complement strand
GTGATACAGCCCGCCAGGATGCTCTCGCCGCGATGCGTGGAGAAACCCGTTGGCTGCACTGCCTCGGATAGCGTCTCTCCAGTGAGCCATGTTTCCGTGAAGCAAAGAACGTTACAGTCTCTGATGTCCCTCTGGAATGCTACCCTTGCTCGGATTTCATCAACCTTGTTGTCAAGAGACTGGACATTGGCAAGAAGAATGCTAGGGAGTGGTGCACGGTGTGCCCGTCTCCGGAGTCTGACCAGAAGACCGCCTCGTTTCCCTCTTTTTCGGAGTCGTTTTTTTGGGTGGGATCCATTCCGTCCTGTTTGTAAGGCAGAACACAGGATCCGCGTCGCGAAAAACATATTCTTGGTCGTACTGATGGTGAGTTGACGCTGATCTTATATTCAGTAGTTCTTCTCGACTGTATGTAATGAAACTTAAGATGACCTGGGGTACTAATGTAAGAAATAACACGTAAAAAAACAAAAAACTGCATAGTTTCCTAGGAACGCGAAGCGAGGCGGCCGTCTCTGTCGGCGCCGGTCATATAATATGCTTTCAGCATGTTACCCTCTGTGAATGTTCGGGACGTGTGCGTCCCACCTCTCAACAGCCAGTGAAAGTGCAGGGCGCCAAGTTCAAAACAACAAAAATCCCATAATTAAAATTCCTCAAGCATACAAGTATTTTACACCATTTTAAAGATAAAATTCTCGTTAATCCAGCCACAGTGTCTGATTTGAAAAAGGATTTACAGCGAAAGCACCACAAACGATTATGTTAGGTCACCACCAAGCCACAGAAAAACACAGCCATTTTTCCAGCCAAAGAGAGGAGTCACAAAAAGCAGAAATAGAGATAAAATGAATCACTAACCTTTGATGATCTTCATCAGATGACACTCATAGGACTTCATGTTACACAATACATGTATGTTTTTGTTTGATAAAGTTCATATTTA
>NC_056438.1:54124702-54132049 GCF_018296145.1 Oncorhynchus tshawytscha | reverse complement strand
CTCTCATCTTAGATCCTCCTCGTCAGAAAATGGACCCACATTACATCAACATTATAATCTGTGATGAACAAATATGACTTAATTGATGGATTACCATGAACATGATCTCTGATAATGTGTATGCAGATGCTTGCCTAGTTCATGGTGTTTACTTGTAGGTGTTAGTAAAACACGGAACGGACATCATGACAGCTTAACCAAGTTTATTCTGCCCAGAGGGTCAATACAGCAGAATTCAGACGAAACAATTTTTTCACCACCACAAGTATATAGTATATACTCCAATTTAGGCACTCCTCCTTCTCTCCAATCCTTAAATATTTTAACAAAGTGATAGGGTAATAAACCATTGGATCTGACTTCAATCCCCTTGATGCCTAATCCAAAGATCTCCACCTGTATCTGCTATAGCAATCATGTGACTTCCTCCCGTCCACCCAACACATTCCAAAACCATCTGGCTCCTAAAGATTACCATTAACTTCTGATGTAAAAAATAGGTCTCTTTCACTCCTCAGATACTATACTTCTGAGTATAACAATGTTCCAAGTTTAACCCAGCATCTAACATAGGACTTTATTGCAGTCAGGTTTTTGAGATGTTTCTGGGTTTCCTGTGTGGTAGCAGAATCAGAATCCTTTGGGTAACATTGATTAATAAGATGTTTTATTAATTTTCATAAGTCTGCTTATGTGGGAAAAAAGTTACTTGGGGCCCAGAGAGGGAGAGGTCTGGTTTGTCTTATCTGTGAATGTGTCTGTAACTATTCCTAAACCATGTGAAGGGATGGTGTGATTAATGGGGAACCAGTTAGGTGGCTCCACAATGTCTGTGTGCCAGCCACTCCTCTACGTGAGCTTGTCCAGGAGGGTTGTAGTTTTGATGGGAGTGTTTAGAATTGACAATTGATATATGCCATTGGATGAGGTAATGTTTTGGTCCTAAGTGGTACCAAGAACAAGATAGGAACTTTGCTTTAGGAGAGCAAACTGAACAATAATTTATAGCTAATGCTGTCTGGCTATGGGATACTCCTCTGACTAGTAAATCTTCCTTTGTGTAATGTTCCTAAGATCTGTGTTATTTGTCATGTGAGTTGAGAGGGGTGTGTCTTGGCTATAAATGATACTAAGAACTGTTTTGTAAGCACTCTCAGAGAATTCAGTTATAGACACTGAATTGATCTGAGAGTCAAACAGGGCTATGGTGAAGCTCATGTATAATTAAAGATGGACTTTATGATAAATCTGACTTGTGTGTGGTTTGCTCTCTCATGATTTGGTAATACAGGAAATTTCCACGACACCTGTCACTGTGGGCCTCAGAGCACAGTAGTACAGAGTAGTCTGTCACTTCAGCAGAGGAGATCTCCGGTTCCACACAGGTTCTTTCTTCATTCAGATGAACAGATAGTCTAAAGTCTTGTGGATCACCTCTCACCTATATCGATTATTGTTAGTTGTTACGAAGTAAAGGAATTGGAGACCTGATCCAGAGTACTGTCTGTACCACAGGAGACTATCTGCCTTCACTGTATAGTTACAGGAGATCTTAACTCTGATACCCTCTAAATAATACTCCTCAGGACTGGTTGGAGTAATATCCTTCTCTAAAGTTTCACCTGTGAAGGAGAAGAAAATAAGCATGAGACTAAACATGAAAACCTCTTATTTTATATTTGAAGCAGCCCAATATTTACAATGAAATAATGCCAAACAGTGTGGCAATTTCTTGATATAAAACCTTACTCACCAACAACTGCTGAAAACAGCAAGATTGAAGTGAGCAACATCATGGTGTGTGTGACAGAAAATGCAGCTACAGCACAGGGTTGACTCAGCTGTCTGATATGCAGTGTATTGTGATATGTGATGTGCAGTGTATTGTGTTCTGTGATATGCAGTGCACTGCGATATATGATATGCAGTGTACTGTGATCTGCAAGATGTGATATGTGAAATGTAATGTATGGCTGTAGTCTGTCTGTCTGTCCTGCAACTACCTCCACTGTCAGGAGGAGGAGCCACCTGCTCAGAGAAATAGAGGTTAGTGTAGTGCTGAGGTGAGGTCAGGCCCTCAATAGAAGATAGGGAGCTATGCTGTATATCTTTTTGATTGAAATGGTATTGATTGGGGTGAATAAGGACTGATAATGTGAACTTCCTTTAGCATTAAAGTTTTGTAATACTGAGTTGGAAAAGACAGATAACAATTAGATCTGAAACAGTTCACAACAAGGATTGTTATGTCTGGGTTTCCTGTCACTGTGTGCCTCAGAGAACAGTAGTACAGAGCAAAGTCTGTCACTTCAGCAGAGGAGCTCTTCAGATCCACACTTTCAGCTACTTTGTCAACATGAACTGACAGTCGAGGATACAGTGGTTCCTCCATTAAAAGTTGTGAGCTTGCACCGCTGGACTTAGAGGTACCCAGCGTCACAGCTTCATTGCTCCAGACCACCACAATGGGGAGTTAGAGCAGTCATAATGCATTTGGGTCCCAAGGTTTATACATGACCAATCATATCGAGTGGTTCCGATGACGAATTTTGACGCGAGCCACCCTTGTCTTGTGGCGTTCTTCAACAAAGATGGCTGACAAAATATTACAAGTCAAGCAAGAAATGTACAATTGACAGGAATATGTTAGTTAATTTAGAGACAAATGTTTCTGCATATTTTTTGTTATGAAGTTAATTTACGAATATCGCTATTTAACAAGTTATCTGACGAGCTAACATTTGCCAGCTAGCTAGTGTTAGGTGAACGATTTTTTAAATTTGCGTTGTTTAATGTTTTAGGGACTCCTGAGAAAACCAGCAAACCAGGCTGTCATCTTCAGAGCACGGTAGTACAGAGCAGAGTCTGTCACTTCAGCAGAGGAGATCTCCAGATCCACAAGGTTGTCCTCTTTGTGATGTGTGAGGGTCCATTTCATATTATCAGTGTTGATTATAACCCCAGAGTAGTCCCGTATGAGGAACTGTGGAGAGGATCCAGGGTGCTGGAGGTATCGTAACATCCACCACATTTCTGTCTGGACTAATTATGTCTTCAACACTTATACCTGTAAAAAGAAAAACAAGAGTACTGAGTCAATGTAGACAGCATACAGAATATCCACACTTGGTATTTCAAAGTGTTTTACCACTTCATATTCATAACACCATATTGTAATGAATACTGAACAGTGTACATTCTGTTAGTACACATTCAGTTGATGGAGAGTGAATTCTTACCTATAAGTGCACAAAAACAAGACTGGATAGAGCAGCATCATAGTCCCTGGGTGTTCGACAGAGACTTCTCTGTAGAATTATCTTCTCTTGGAACATTCACTCACTGGTTGAATCAGTTCCACTCATTATGTGTAACACTAAGCTCCTCCTCTTGACACAGTAGAATGGGTGCATGTTTGATGTCACTAATTGTCAAACAAAACCTAGAACTACTGAGTTGAAATACTCTCTCAGGCGATGTTAGGTTTTTGTACAGTGTTTCTGGGTTTCCTGTCACTGTGGGAGTCAGAGCACAGTAGTACATAGCAGAGTCTGTCACTTCAACAGAGGAGATCTCCAGATCCACACGGGTCTTCTCTTTGTTCAGTTTACCAGAGAAGCGAGAGTCAAGAGAATCAGCTCTATATTCATTCCCAGTGGAGTGCTGGATGAGCAGAAGATATTGGGGAGCTGATCCTGGAGACTGTTTATACCATAGTAGACTGTCTGCTGAGGAGAAGTTGCATGAAAGAAGAACATTACTACTCACTTCTGGATACACTTCATGTTGGTTTGGCTCGATAGTCTGCTCATAACTGCCTCCTGCAAATGGGAAGAGATGAACATTGAGTCATTTCTTTTTATATATTTTTTTATTTATCGTTCATTACACTACTTTGAAAGCCATAACTTACCTATTACTGAGAAGGTAATAATTGACCAGATGAACAACATGACTGGGGTTGGAAATCAAACTGAATAATAGCACAACAGAAGCTGAATACTCCAACTTCATCTGCTAGGTTTACAGTTGATCGTTTCTGCTTAGTGTACCTACAAGCTCCACCTCAAAGTACAGTTGCTAAAAAGATTCTCAATGTCTCCTCTTCTCTCCATTTCCCTCCTGCCCTCTCCTCTCCTCTCATTGGTCCTCTCTTCAGTGATACTGCATCTCTCATTCCCTCCACTGGGTAGTGTAGGAGGTAGATTCCCTCCATTTTATTGTATGAATCCCATATGAAAGGATTTTGTACAGTGAATCTGGGGTCCCTGTCACTGTGGCCATCACGGCGTAGTACTGTAGTACAGAGCAGAGTCTGTCACTTCAGCAGAGGAGATCCCCAGATCCACACAGGTTCTCTCTTCATTCAGATGAATAGACAGTCGAGGGTCTTCAGGTTTAGCTCTAAATACAGAGGGGTCTGAGGTGACTGTAGTGAAGAGGACGAATTGCGGTGCTGATCTGGGATATTGACGATACCATTGAAGATAGTCTACTTAGCCAGAGTAGTTACAAGACAGTGTAACACTGCTTCCCTCCATGCCATGTTCTGTCTCTTAAATTGATTTTATGTCATTTTCATAACTGCCTACTGTAATAAAGTTAAGTTTAGAAAAACTTGTTCATATCATGGGACATTATTACATACTCTGTGTCATATTCAATACAAGTGAAAAGATAATCAGTCATTTACATTTCTTCTAGGAAGTGCTATATACAAATGACACTTGACAGTTACCTTGAATAAAGTAAAAGTATGTAATGTACGACTAATGCTCACCAACAAGTGCAGAGAGGAGAAACACTGAGATGGGGAAATATGGTAATGGGTGTAACAGTGTGTTATCAGGAGGCAGAACTGAAGACATGCCACTGTTCCAGTCAGTTAGAGGAGAATCATCACTCCACCTCTTAGCTCCTCCTATTCAGAACTGACATCATGAAAGAGGTTAACCTCTTGAAGCTAGGGGGCACTATGTTTGGAAAAATAACGTTCCCAAAGTAAACGGCCTATTTCTCAGGACCAGATGCTAGAATATGCATATAATTGACAGATTAGGATAGAAAACACTCTAAAGTTTCCAAAACTGTCAAAATATTGTCTGTGAGTATAACAGCACTGATATTGCCGGCGAAACCCTGAGGAAAATAAAATCAGGAAGTGGCTCCTATTTTGAAAACTCCATGTTCCATAGCCTCCCTCTGCTCCATTTAAAGGGATATCAACATCTTTGGATGTTTTCACTCACGAGACTCCCAGTTACACAACAAATGTTCCTTTTGTTCCATAAAGATTATTTTTATACCCAACATTCCGACGTTTGTTTGTCGCGTTATGTTCTGAAATCCACAGGAAAGAGCCGTCACGACAACGCAGACGTATATTCCAAATAATATCCATAATCTCCACAGAAACATGTCAAACGTTTTTCATAATCAATCTTCAGGTTGTTTTTCAAATTTATATTCGATAATATATCAACCGAGTGTGTAGGTTTTTCAATAACAGCGGGAGGAACAATGGTGGCTTTACTCAATTGCGCAAAACTCACTCTGAGAGCCCCCACCTATCCACTTACGCAATGTGATTATTCACGCTCATTTTTCAAAATAAAAGCCTGAAACTATGTCTAAAGACTGTTGACACCTTAGGGAAGCCATAGAAAAATTAATCTGGTTGATATCCCTTTAAATGGAGGATAGGCATGCATAGGAACAGAGAGGTTTCAAAATAAGAGGCACTTCCTGATTGGATTTTCCTCAGGCTTTCACCTGCAATATCAGTTATGTTATACTCACAGACAATATTTTTACAGTTTTGGAAACTTTAGAGTGCTTTCTATCCTAATCTGAGAATTATATGCATATTCTAGTTTCTGAGAAATAGGCAGTTTCAAATGGGTACGTTTTTAGCCAAAAACAAAAATACTGCCCCCTACACGCAAAAGGTTAAACCAGTCACCAATTTTGTCAAAAGCAGATTTTTCAGATTTTGAGAGAGTTTTACTAAGATCAAGAACTGTAAGAACTGTATCAACATACTTTAGTCATATTTATTATCATAATTATTTTTTTTTACTTGTGCATAAGGCATTTGTTTTCTCCATTTGCAATATGATTTCATAGGAAGTCAAAAGTCAAAAGTCAAAAATAGCTAAACATTTGAAAAAACTTATCACCCCAGTTAGATAGCAAAAGTGCTTTCTGGACCATTTTTTGAAATTCTTTCGATTTTTGTGTCAATTACACATGCATAAGAACTGTATCAACATACTTTAGTCATATCTTATTATCATCTTTTTTTTTTTTTTACTTGTGCATAAGGCATATGTTTTGTCCATTTGCAATATGATTTCATAGGAAGTCAAAAGTCAAAGTCAAAAGTCACTTTTTGGGGCGCCAAATGCCATAAGAAATGTCCAAATGCAATATGAAAGATTTTAAAGTGCCAAATCAGGATTTTATGTCCATTTGCCATGTACCATCAAGAATTTAACATGCTCAAAAAATACTGCAGAAATGCAAAATTGACTGGCCTGATGAACTCGGGATGGCCGGGCAGTGATAGTGGTTCCTCTCCATCGCTCGTTGTGTTGATTTCATCATGTCCATTTGGTGATGTTTTTCACTGTTGAATCATATTGCAAATGCACGTGGATTTGCAATATGTTTCAATGGGCATTTACCATCACAAATTTGTCATGCTCAAAAATACTGCAGGAACGTGAAATTGACTGGCCCAATGAACTCGGGATGGCCAGGCAGTGTTTCTGGTTCCACTCCATCGCTCATTGGTGTTGATTTCAGAATGTCATTTTGGTGATGGTACCTCACTGTTTAAACATAGTGCAAATTGACAAAATTCAGCCAGCAAGTCACCGTCCATCAGTCAATTAGATGTCATTCTGACACCAGACTGATACAAACTGACACTACACCCACTTTTTCCAACTCGTTTAGAAGCCAACTGTCACATATTTCAGAGCAGGCCCAAAATTCACAGCGCCTTCTGTTCAAACCATAATAAAAACATAAAACACGTAGTTATGTTCTAGCTGCAGGTCCATTTCTGACATTATACATAGGCCAAGCTGAGGCGACCCCGAATCCTAAGTTTCGGCTTGATCGGTCATTCGGGTGACCAAGCAAGACCTTAATTTGTGCTGAAAATCCACTTTTTTCCATGCCTTGCTACGGGGTCCTTGAATGAGCTATCGGACAGAAATGTTGGGGTCCGTCTCTATGGGCCGAGCCAGTTTCAATGGACCTAGTCTTGTGACTCTGGGACATTTCTAAATGTCATCATTTTCGTAATGGTCAAAATGAATTGAAGTCATTGCAAATGTA
>NC_056438.1:53347065-53419565 GCF_018296145.1 Oncorhynchus tshawytscha | reverse complement strand
CCTGGGCAGAGAGCTTAACATTACTCTCCATTCAATCACTAAACACACAACGCACATTTTCAGACACCAACTCAGAGGAGATGGAGCACTGGCTCCCAGTCTGTGGTACATAACACATGTACGGCTGTAGCTACCATACCTGGGATTGTTCTTGCCTCTGGCCCAAATAACACCTGATTCCCTACATAGTGCACTACCTTTGACCAGGGCCCATACAGCTCTTGCAGGGTCCACAGCTCTGGTCAAAATAAGTTAACTATATAGGGAATAGGGTGCCATCTGGGACGCAGCCCTTAACTGCTGTTTGAGACTGAACTGGCCAATATTTTACAGTAGAACCGCCATTAAGTATAACCTGCATTCAACCACAAATAAATACATTCTGTACAAATGGCGCTAAGAAAATTGAGTGCAATTGTGTGACCGACATAATGGTGGGAAGCTGTGCGCTAGCTTAAACGCTCAAAATCAATATCTACAATGTAGAGTGACAAATCAATCAATATTGAGAATCGTCACAGCACTGCACGCTGCTGTATGCACTGCAGCTGCACACACGGCAGACAATGACAACACACTGTATAATACAGTAAGCCAACTCTCATACTAACATGTTATCAAAAGCTGGAACAGTAGGAGGCTTTTTCACATTATACAGTAGGGGGTGCGTCCTAAAAAAGGCACCCGATTCCATACATAGGGTTCCGGTCAAAAGTAGGAGATAGGGCTCAGTTTGAGATGCAGCCTAGAGCTCTCGCCCTCTCTCTGCCACAGGCGCTCACACCAATTCAGACCAGTTCCCTTGGAGTCTTGCATCACATTGCGCATTATTACATAATCCAGTCAGTGAATCACAAACAGCAGGCTTCTTCTTTGTCTTCTTCATCATGAAGAGCATCTCATCTGACTGACTCACTGCCGTTGTGTGTGTGTGTCTGATCTGCTGCCGTCTGCCCTTCCAGGCAGCAGTCTGGATTTCTACGCAGACAGGCACAAAAAAGTAGGTAGGCACACACACACACACAAACAGGCATCCTGCCCTTTCAGCACATCTCTCCCCCAGACGCCTTCCAAGCACAGACACACATCTCACTGAGTCATCAGGAACCCACAACGCATCTCTCAGCTAACTAAAATACACACACACAAAATACAGTAAAGGACATTGCTATGAAGAACGTGGGTCATTGTATCATATAGGAATGTGTGTGCTTACAATGAAGGGCAAGTCACTCAGTAGCAGAGAATAAAACCTTACCCTGCTCTTTTATTTGACGAATCTGCTTCACAGTTTCTTTCAAGATTGCACATTTGTCAGGCTTGACATTGAAGTTGTCAATGTCGTTGATGTTTGCAAAGATCAACTCAGCCAGTTCTTCAATGTATTTGTTTTCATGCTCCCTGTTCGGTTTTTCCGTGCTCCGCTTGGGGCTGTGGAGACAGAGGTACAGGTAAGATGACGAGGCAGGGAGGGCACACGGATTAGGAAAAACGCTTTCACAGCAATACATGTGGCGTCTTTCGATCAAAGCTTCAGCAAGCTACATAGATAGCCAATACACGTCCTGAAGATTAGCCGACGGCCCACCCCCCCAACAAAAACGTCACTCTGTTCTGCCATTGCTTGACCAGTGTATGAATGGACAGGCTCTGGCCAAAAGTAGTGCACTATATAGGGTGCTATTTGAAAGGGTGCTATATGATCAGCGTAGGACCTGACTGCTGAATGACCTTCTAGAGCAGTTCATCTGAGAGTGATCTGTAACAGGGTTTCCTTTAGGAAAATGTGGCGCTGGACATTTGACCGGCAGCATTTGAATAAACCAGACATTTCAGAAATGTACCAGACCCATAGGCATTGGTTGCATAACCTGATTAAGGCGTCCACTCACGGTTCTCAGAAATCACATTTAGTTCAGGATAATTCATCTTAACTGAACATGCAACTCGGATGCAAAGGCGGGCGTCATTCTTACAGAATTCCGATGAGCAATTTAAAGATAGTAGAATATAGGTGGCACATCCATAAGGCTTGGGGAAGCTAAGCTTTCCCTAAAGTAAACTGAATAAAAATGATAAAGCGTAATTAGCTTACCCCGGTCTATAAATTAATAAATAAAATCATGCAAAATAGGTTACTGCACCAGAAAGCATGATTTGTCCACAGAGGATCATTAGCTTCTTTAAAAAAAAAACTCAGTCTACAGTCGGAAGGGCTAGCAATTTGGGCAGAGTGTGAGGCAAATACCAAATAGATGATTGTTGAGTTGCGACTTTCAATGAAAAGCAGAGAGAACCAGCAAGGTATATGGCAATATAAAAAAGTAGGTATACAAATGGTTAGTAATGTAATGAAAAGAATCATCTGTCTAGTTACCAAAATTCTTAATTGAGTGAAAAGTAACCATCTATTTGGGCCAGTGGAGAACATTGGCCATACATTGGGCCAGTGCCACGTTTTAGAAAATAATTTCCTCCTCCAGGTTAGATGGACTTCGTACTGTATTTGAGTCTCCACTTTTCAGAGGCTGATTATATGGATCAGACGATGTCATTTTTATTTATTTGTCAGTGTCAGCAGAGTAGGCTACCCTGTCATTTTTGGGCTGCAGTTGTATAAAGCTTAGTAGATTTTTATAAATACATTTCATGCAAAGGACATTTTCCTGTGCAAAGAAAATGTAGGCTCTCTAAGCCACTGCACTAAACAGTCTTTTTTGCATACATTGATTGAGTTCTATTAATAGCCTACATTATGACTGTCCAATCTAATCATCACATTAGGTCTGCAAATGTGAGGATGCATGGAATGCTTTATTATAAAGGTGTATTTTTATTGTGAAAATTCTTCCCCAAAATTGAAACCACCGCGCCGCCTATGTTAGAAGAACTGCCCACATTTACTTATCCTCAGCGTGCGTTGAGGCGCGCGCGTGTGCGTGAGTTGAGGCGCGCGTGTGCGTGAGTTGAGGCGCACGTGTGCGTGAGTTGAGGCGCACGTGTGCGTGCGTGAGTTGTGTGTGTGCGTGCGTGCGTGCGTTGAGGCGCGCGTGTGCGTGCGTGAGTTGAGACGCACGTGTGTGTGTGTGAGTTGAGACGAGCGTGTGTTGAGATGCACGCGTGCGTGTGTTGAGATGCACGCGTGCGTGTGTTGAGATGCACGCGTGCGTGTGTTGAGATGCACGCGTGCGTGTGTTGAGATGCACGCGTGCGTGTGTTGATTGTATGGCCAATCCCAGGTTTTCACTTTAATCATTAAAAAAAAAGGAGATCTTTACTGGCAACCTTACATCATATACACACACAAACGTCTTACATATATATCGTGCGTTGAGACGCGTGCGTTCGTTCGTTGAGGTGCGTGCGTTAACACATATATTGGAGAGAAATCTGTAACGCATGCGTTGAGACGCGTGCGTTCGTTCGTTGAGGTGCGTGCGTTCACACATATATTGGAGAGGAATCTGTAACTGTAAGGTAGTGTCCCATATGGCACCACAATCCTTATAAAGTGCACTTTATTTTGAACAGGGCCCTTAAAGACTATAGATGGAAAAGGGTGCAATTTGGGCCACATACTTATATTGTGTATATTTGACAGCTGATCTTACCTGGGCCCCAGGAGGTCTGGGCCACATTCTTTTCGCTTCAGGGACTCTCCCCTGGCAGCAGGGTCGGGGGTGTTCTCCCCCGCACTACTCATCTTCAGCAAATATCACCAACTACAGGGAGAGAAAGAAGACGCCATTAAAGCTCAAGGCTGACGAAGATCTTCAGATCGAAACACAACAAACCGCTGGAGTATTCAACAGTGTACAGGTATCTACCTTTATTTCAGGAGTACATTTTCTACCCTAGCACCTGCAAGTAATTGGATGGTCGTACATTATGTATGAAACAAGACGCGGTTTAGGACAATGAGAAATTGTAGGGAAAGTCTTTACCAACGAGAGAGACTGAGATGGGTGCTAATCATGACTCTCCGTCTCTCACCTAGAGTGGCTTGCGAAAATATTCACCCCCCTTGGCATTTTTCCTATGTTGTTGCCTTACAACCTGGAATTAAAATGGATTTTTGCGGGGGTTTGTGTCATTTGATTTACACAACATGCCTACCACTTATTTTCTTGTGAAACAAACAAGAAATAAGACAAAAAGAAAAGAAAACTTGAGTGCATAACTATTCACCCCCCCAAAGTCAATACTTTGTAGAGACACCTTTTGCCGCAATTACAGCTGCAAGTCTCTTGTGGTATGTCTCTATAAGCATGGAACATCTAGCCACTGGGATCTTTGCCCATTCTTGAAGGCAAAACTGCTCCAGCTCCTTCAAGTTGGATGGGTTCCCTGGGGTACAGCAATCTTTAAGTCATACCACAGATTCTCAATTGGAATAAGGTCTGGTCTTTGACTAGGCCATTCCAAGACATTTAAATGTTTCCCCTTAAACCACTCGAGCGTTGCATCAGAAGTATGCTTAGGGTCATTGTCCTGCTGGAAGGTGAACCTCTGTACCAGTCTCAAAACTCTGGAAGACACATGGGAATCCTGTTTATTTAGCACCATCCATCAATTCTGACCAGTTTCCCAGTCCCTGCCGATGAAAAACATCCACAGAGAATTATGCTGCCACCACCATGCTTCACTGTGGGGATGGTGTTCTCAGGGTTATGAAAGGTGTTGGGTTAGCGCCAGACATAGCGTTTTCCTTGATGGAAAAAAATATACATTTTAGTCTCATCTGACCAGAGTATCTTCTTCCATATGTTTGGGGGAGTCTCTCACATGCCTTTAGGCGAACACCAAACGTGTTTGCTTGTTTTTTTCTTTAAGCAATGGCTTTTTTCTGGCCACTCATCTGTAAAGCCCAGCTCTGTGGAGTGTACAGCTTAAAGTGGTCCTATGGACAGATACTCCAATCTCCACTGTGGTGCTTTGCAGCTCCTTCAGAGTTATCTTTGGTCTCTTTGTTGCATCTGATTAATGCCCTCCTTGCCTGGTTCGTGAGTTTTGGTGGGCGGCCCTCTCTTGGCAGGTTTGTTGTGGTGCCATATTCTTTCCATTTTTTAATGGTGCGCACTGGGATGTTCAAAATTTGGGATATTTTTTTATAACCCAAATCTGTACTTCTCCACAACTTTGTCCCTGACCTATTTGGAGCGCTCCTTGGTCATCATGGTGCCGCCACTTGCTTAATGGTGTTGCAGAGTCTGGGGCTTTTAAGAACAGAAAGACACACACACACAGATCATGTGACACTTTATTTAAGTCCACCTGTGTGGATTCTAACTAATTATGTGCACCAGATCTTATTTAGGGGCTTCATAGCAAAGGGGGTGAATACATATGCAAGTACCACTTCTGTTTTTATTTTTTTTAGAAACAAGTACATTTTTTTATTTCACTTCACCATTTGACTATTTTGTGAATGTCCATTACATGAAATCCAAATAAAAATCTATTTAAAATTACAGGTTGTAATGTTACAAAATAGGAAAAAAAAACACCAACGGGGATGAATACTTTTGCAAGGCACTGTATCTAGTATATGTCCTTCCAGCCAGCCACGTAACCTCATAAGGCAATTTGTATGGCTGTGTAACTGCATGGGCTTCTGTCTCCCATCAAATCCAGGCTGAGGGAGGAAGACCGAGAGTGTATGGCTGCCTTGTGTTTCTGCTCTGTTTGCAGTTAGAGGCGAGAGTACCCCCCCACTAGTCTGTCCAAGACTCTTCACCAGTCAATGCTATTGGTTTGTCAATTACAGAAGTAACAGCGCCTCTTAAAGGGTGTATACACAGGCCAGACCGAACGACACTGGAAATGGCACCCTATTCCCTTCATAGTGCACTGCTTTTGACCCGTGCCCATAGGACTGGTTATGGCCAAAGTAGTACATTGTAAAGCGAATAGGGTTCCGTTTGGGACACAGCCCCTTTGTAGTCCAAACAGACCTACTTCCTTACCCTGCCTGGTTTGCACGGACTGATACTAGGCTGACATTCAGCTCCTGCATTGACTGATGCTTCAATAGTAAGATCTGTCAACAACAAGGGGCGGTGAACTCAAACACAGAGAGGATGATCACAACTGACCTGCATGGACAGACTGCTGGCCTCATTCAAACATCACACCACTTTTCCCCGAATGACTGCGGTAAGCAATAAGAATTACAGATCTCTGACTAACACAATTTCCTTAGAGAGCCGTTTCATCATGACTCATGAAAATACACATCTGCAGTGATCTGCATCTAATTCCCTTATATCCTAAAAAAAACAATGCAATAAAAAATGAATGAATACACATCCAAAATAAACCGTAGTATTAGTCAAGGTCTCATTACATATACAGATAGCCTGGCGCGTCTCTAGGGCGTGTCAGCTAGCCTGGCGCGTCTCTAGGGCGTGTCTCTAGGGCGTGTCAGCTAGCCTGGCGTGTCTCTAGGGCTCAGCTAGCCTGGCGTGTCTCAGCTAGCCTGGCGCGTCTCTAGCCTGGGCGTGTCAGCTAGGCGCGTCAGCTAGCCTGGCGTGTCTCTAGGGCGTGTCAGCTAGCCTGGCGCGTCTCTAGGGCGTGTCAGCTAGCCTGGCGCGTCTCTAGGGCGTGTCAGCTAGCCTGGCGCGTCTCTAGGGCGTGTCAGCTAGCCTGGCGCGTCTCTAGGGCGTGTCAGCTAGCCTGGCGCGTCTCTAGGGCGTGTCAGCTAGCCTGGCGCGTCGGCTAGCCTAGCGTTGAGCTGATCTAAGCTGCTGGTGGAATAGCAGACTGGTGTACTAAGAGCCCAGGCAGGCCAGCACATCACCTGACCATTACATAACACACAGCCTGGACCTGCCACTGAGCAGATAGAGCGCCAGCTGGGGCAAATCTCCCTGCTCATCTAAATGAATAATCAGCCCATAGATCCCTGCTGGAGACTACGCTGGCACTATTAGATCAGGAGGAGGAGGACGGGGGGGAGGAATCGGCAGCAGCAGGGAGGAAGAGGAGAAGTCTCAGTCTACTTCTCTCATTTATGCATGCTTACCAAATTTATACAGGCAATTAATTGTTAGGGCTTCTCACTTGCTCAGTTAAATTAGAGGGGGTGGTATCAAAGCTCTCAAGAAATGAAACCGATCATAAAAGCATCTTGAGACGCTGTGATTAGGGCTGTGGCGGTCATGAAATTGTGTCAGCCAGTTATTGTCATGTAACAGACCTTAACTGAATAATACAGAACATATATTTTTCTGTTATGGAGTGAGTAGCAATATAAAAGTGGCTATGATGAGGTAAAGGTGATCATTTGAAACAGGTCCTATATGCTAGATTTAGAGTTATTTGGCAACTTTTGTGATATACAAACATTTGAATGTCTTATAAATCAAAACATATAATGGGCTGCATGATGCGACTATAGGATATTGATGATTTGAGAAAGTAGCAACAAAAACAAACAAAAAATTGCTTGTGGTCTGTTCCTTGCCTCGGGCTGCACACGCTATTCTCTCATCAAGTAATCATACTTTCACCAATCAGACTAAACTGAGAATAATCTTGTCTTTACTAATATGAAAAACTAGTTTCGATTTTGAAATGGGTAGGAACACTGGCAGGGGAAATAAAGAGTATGCACTCGAAAAGCGAATGGAGGCGGTGCACTTTCCAGCTTGTCTGTTTTGTTGGCTACTTCGGTTTGACAGCGAAGCAGGAGATATTCTGCCCAAACTCTGTATGCCATGGGCTCTCCAACCTTGTTCCTGCAGCTACACGGTACTTCATTTGGAAAACCAAGTGAAAACACATCGATTAGTAACATGTTTTCGCAACAGAGCATATTTCACTAAAATGTTGACAGTCCATCTGCGTGCTCGAGAAAGGGATAACGGAGAGAGAGAAGATGGAGACGCAGGGTGGTGAGATTTTCTGTATAGCAAAAAAAGGTACTGTCACCCAATTAATTCTAGAATTTTTTTTTTTTAAATCCACTCTTAGTACGCTATTCAAATCAAATTCACTAATTGTAGTGGAACTGTAAGGCGCCCTGCACAATCAATGAACCAACAGCATCGCCTAGGGCTATACATTCTCTCCCAGACTCATGGATAGAAATGTTGGAGCGTAGCTTAATGTAACCGGTCCATTCAGTACGCATAATAATACAGTCCACACTCAAAGGCCAGACCAATAAAAGTACCAAAGACATGTTAAATCAGTTTGGTTTCATGTTTTTCTGCCATGCGTAATATGCAGGAGGCTATGAATTGTATAATGGCACAATCATTTTAATTCATAAGCCTATGCTCTAATATGCATGAGTGTTTTGAATGAATCATCACCATAGAAACCCCTGTCCATTTCATTGTGTTAGGCTTTAAAAACAACATCCACCACAACCATGTTTTACACTGTTTCAACCTGCTTCTTCAAAGTGATCATCACAGTACGGTGAGTTTTAAAAGTACGATAGGCCTAGTGTTTTGATAAGTGTTTGATGTGATTATCGATTGCATTTATGTCAGAGTGGTTAGAGGGACAATACAGCCCTGAGTACCAACCATTAGGAACTGATGGTTATTAGCAAGTTGGGTACTACCAAAGTAGGTCCAGAGTGCATAAAAGGAGATAACAGTGACTCAACGATTCACGTGGAATTTTACTGCGGTCATGACTACTGGTGTAGCGGTAATACAGTCACCGCAACAGCCCTAGTTGTAATTATGTCAATTAATGTCCATGTTAAACCATGCATGCAGGGAAACATATTTCCTTGCTCCTAATGACAAGGCATTTTTACTGTAAAGCTTCAACTGATTGTGAATGTACATACCTAAACGCTGTACTGTATGCATTAATGAACATTGAAGACCTTTGCCACAACCCAAAGTCTGTACCAATTTCCATCAATGTTTATTTTTATTCATTATTTAACCAGGAAAAGCCAATTGAGGCAGTCTCTTTTGCAAGGAAGACCTGGCCAAGAAATGTAAGCATACAATCAGCACAACACAATTCTCCTGAAGAAAGTTTTGTGCCCGAGTTTTAAATTCATTTAGGGGCACTAGTACATCAAGTTCAAGCATACAATTCCACAAGCACCATGACATGGAGTTCACAGTCAGAGCAGGTGTTTGGGACAATGCAATACCAAATTTATATATTTGGGATACAGCCCCTGTCATTAATTGTTCTGTGTTCCAATAATTGTTGCATGTTCCTCTTCAGCCACCGTAGTTGAGCTGTCCTAAAATATATAGTGAGTGGACTGACTGGTAATACATTTGGGATTTCAGTAAAATGAACTAACCCTGATGAAGAGACAACAGATGAGACTGAAGGTAGTGGTAATACAATACCAGAGGCATGGTCAAACTTGACTCATCTTTTTTTATACTAAAGTCGCTTTTCCGCCAACTTCACCATAAAAATCGTGAATTTCTTCTTTTTTTTTTACACCCTTTCCTTATATCTGAAAGGTATTGTCAGTATCAAGTCAAAACGGGTATTTACGTCTAACGACCTAGTAATCATTTCAGTAAAGTTCTGCATAAGGCTTAGTATGAAACGTAGCTGTAATGCTGGAGGCGGCACTGGCACGCACTTTGCTCTTAAAAACACTTGATGGTTGCTAGGCAGTGCCAGTTAACCGTCCTCCTGCCAGTTCTAAACTTTGCGAGGCATGTCATTTCTCCCATCTCTTCACATAGCCCACCATTAAGCAGGCACTGTTCTCTTACCCACAAATGGATAGATCCATAAATAATTCATGTCGGAATAAATATCACCGAATGATGAAAATATTGGAATAAAGTAGGCTAATGCAACTGAAGGCATGTATCAAATTGTTGCTTAATGAAACTACCAAAGTCATCAAATCATTGTAATACATTTTAAGCAATAGTCTACCCGCTTGTGGTCAACTAGACGATCATTTCAGCACTGCTTTGAGACACGCGTGGGGACTCGTCTTGATAAAAACATTTTTAAATATTTGTTTTCGCTGAATCTCCGTTTGGATATTGGTAAGGCTACAATTAGGCTGTGGAAATGTTAGCTAAGTTGAGTGCTGCTCGTGAACATCTTGTCTAGTTGGCTCATTTATTAGAACATTTGTGACCCGTTCCAGGAAACTAGGCATATGTCGCGCTTCATTACTTCACAGGAGAGCCATTTGAACATAAAAATGTTTTTTTTTTGGCAGATATGCCTTCTGGAACATGTGAACTTTCATGCGGCTTAATAAAAAATGTGTATGCCATCTGTAAATACAAATAAAATTGTTAAAATTACAAGCCTAGTTTAGCCACAGAAAAAGCCAGCAACCTTCCCGCTAGCGATGATTGGCTGAGATAATGAATGGGCTGGAAATGCCGAGAGATTAGTTTGGATTGGTCGGCCATGTGGCACGCTTCTGTCTATTTGAGTTGGTCAGCATGTGTAGGTAATCTTTTCTAACACAGCTTTTTTTTTTTAAATATATCACGCAGAAGAACTGCATAAGGGTTGCTCTCCACTGTCTGGTGGACAGTGAAAATCTGTGGAATTAGAGTACGATAGCTAAGGGAGATGGCGAAAACACCTGTCGCCTGATTACATCTTCAAACTAAGGGCAACCATAACATTGTGACAGAGGGAGAAGCGTCCATCCATGCATACGGTTAAGGTAGTCTACCTAGCTACATTTTCAGATATTACACATTTCTATTTTGTCAGAAAGTCATTTTAATTTAAAGTTAAAGTGTACTGTTAGCTGGCTGGCTCGCTCGCAAGCTAACGTTACGTGTATGATCTGTGTAGTAATATTATTGGCATCTCAGACATTTGCTTTGCTAGTTGTAGCTTAATGTAAGCTAGCTAACATTGAACCTGGTTGGTTAGCTACCTGCAGATTCATGCAGGGTAGTAACGTCATGAGTTGGGATTATGGTTCAATTGCTAGCAATAGCTAGCTAGCTAGACAAGAAAAATATATTTTATTCTGTTATAGTCTTACTACAAAATATATATTGACTGATCGAGGTAGGTGTGTCGTGTCAGTTAATTAGAACTACCCCTCCCAGATCCAGGAGAATTGTCATAAACTGACACTAATTAGCATAACGCAACGGACAAAAAATATTACTAGAAAATATTCATATTCATGAAATCACAAGTGAAATATAGTGAAACACAGCTTAGCCTTTTGTTAATCACCCTGTCATCTCAGATTTTGAAATTATGCTTTACAGCCAAAGCAAGACAAGCATTTGTGTAAGTTTATCGATAGCCCAGCATAGCATTATGTCCAGCTAGCAGTAGGCAACTTGGTCACGAAAATCAGAAAAGCAATCAATTTAAATCGTTTACCTTTGATGAGCTTCGGATGTTTTCACTCACGAGACTCCCAGTAAGACAGCAAATGTTCATTTTGTCCCATAAAGATTATTTTTATAGCCAAAATACCTCACGTTTGGCTGAGAAATCCACCGGAAACTGCGGTCACGACAGAAACAGACAGAAACATGGCAAAAGTTTTTTATAATCAATCCTCAAGGTGTTTTTCAAATATCTTTTCGATAATATATCAACCGGGACAGGTGGCTTCTTAGTAGGAAAGAGAGAAACTATGGCCGCATTTGTCCATTACGCACAAATCACTGAGAGCCACCAGCTGACCACTGACGCAATGTTGTCTTTCAGGCTCATTTTTCAAATTAAAAGCCTGAAACTATGTATTGTGACACTAGACACATTAGGGAAGCCATAGAAAAAGGAATCTGGTTGATATCTCATTCACTGCTCAATAGGGACGCATAGGAACGCAGAGCTTTCTAAATAAGAGTCCCTTCCTGATTGGATTTTTCTCAGGCTTCCGTCTGCAATATCAGTTCTGTTATACACAGACAATATTTTTACAGTTTGGAAACTTTAGAGTGTTTTCTATCCTAAGCTGTCAATGATATGCATGTTCTAGCATCTTGTCCTGACAAAATAGCCCATTTACTTTGGGAATGTTATTTTTCCAAAAATGAAAATAGTGCCCCCATAGTTTCAAGAGGTTAAATGAACAAAATAATGAACTATTGATTTCATTCATTTGGACATAACATAATTCAACTCAAAATAAACCAGTCTATTGTTTTGAAAATATATTGTATTAGTCTTAGGACCAGCCTAAACAAATTAATAATTATTTTTGTTGGTACTAATATAAGGCAGGTGAGAATGTAGTTTAAAAAATGTTTTAAAAAGTTTTTTAAAAATCTGGCAAAATCCTGTAAATCCTGTGTGAAAGCAGTATCAGTAAAAAGAGTTAGCGTCCCAAACAGCACCCTGTTCCCTATATAGTGCACTACTTTGAACAGAGCCCTATGGCACTACATAGGGAATAGAGTGTCATTTGGGATGCAACCCATTGCAAACAGCCTGCATTGGAGGGTCACCATGACCCCGTGATGTGGGGCGACATGTTTCAAGAGCAAATACACAACTGTTTGTCTGGCTGCTTGGATGCATGGACAGAGCCTAACCTACATCCTCATTCCATTACAAGGTGGCAGCTCTATACAGTCAGAAGATACAAATCACATCCCAAATGAGTGCTACACATTGTTATTCCACCCCCAATACAGCACTTTGAGCATCTGGAAAGGCACTACATAAATGCAGTCAATTATTAGCATTATTAATTACCGTACTTCAAAATACGGACCATTCAGCCATTTCCACCGTCGACTAAAGTTGAGGAACACTATTGGCTTTTATTTAGGGGGTAGATCAGCTTTAATACTGCAGATAGTGTAGCTTCCATCAATGTAATTGTCTGCATCATTTGCAATCCCCCATATATTTGTTTGTAAATATATATTTTCTCCTAACCCCCCCTAATTGGAGTAAAGTAATGGACAATACTTAGGCTTCTACATACATAAAAATGTGCTTTTTCACAAAAGTTCTGAAACCTTTATTCTCAGTTTCTACAGATGTATAATTCTTTAATTACATTTTCGCAAAAATGTTTATATTATTGATCGATTGACTATGTTTTTTCAAAATCACCCAGCAGTGCTATCCCTAGAATGCCAGCATCCCGCAGTCACCTCTTCACTGTTGAGACTTTTTTTTTTTTTGCAGGTATTATTTAATGAAGCTGCCAATTGAGAACTTGTGAGGCGTCTGTTTCTCAATCTAGACACTAATGTACTTGTCCTCTTGCTCAGTTGTGCAATGGGGCCTCCTACTCCCCTTTCTATTCTGGTTAGAGCCAGTTTGCGCTGTTTTGTGAAGGGAGTAGTACACAGCGTTTTGCCAGATCTTCAGTTTCTCACATAGAATAGCCTTAATTTCTCAGAACAAGAACAGACTGATGAGTTTCAGAAGAAAGAGTCTTTGTTTCTGGCCATTTTGAGCTTGTAATCAAACCCACAAATGCTTACACTGTGTATGACAGTAGTTTTTTTTGGAATTGTTAGTTAGATTACTTGCTCGTTATTACTGCATTGTCGGAACTAGAAGCACAAGCATTTCGCTACACTCGCATTAACATCTGCTAACCATGTGTATGTGACAAATAAAATTTGATTTGATTTGATGCTCCAGATACACAACTAGTCTAAAGGTCAGTTTTATTGCTTCTTTAATCAAGACAACAGTTTTCAGCTGTGCTAACATACTTGCAAAAGGGTTTTCTAATGATCAGTTAGTCCTTTAAAATTATAATCTTGGATTAGTTTACACAATGTGCCATTGGAACACAGGAGTGATGGTTGCTGATAATGGGCCTCTGTAGATATTCCATAAAGAAGCTGCAGTTTCCAGCTACAATAGTCATTTACAACATTAACAATGTGTACACTGTATTTCTGATCAATTTGATGTTATTTTAAAAATGGACAAAAAGTGCTTTTCTTTCAAAAACAAGGACATTTCTAAGTAAGCCCAAACTTTTGAACGGAAGTGTGTGTGTGTGTACACATTTTTTCCCCTCCATTCTATTTTGCAAGAATGTATAATAAATTAAACTGAAAAGCAAACATTTTGAATCCAGGGATGTTTTACGTATCAGTTCATAAACCATGTTCCATGGAATAGGTACATTGAAAATCTCTGCTATCTATATGGCACAACTATCAATTTTTTCTTCCTTAAAATGAAACTGGTGTACTTTGGTCTTTAATGCAGGGCTGACAAATAACAAGTTTTACTCCCCCCCCCTCCCCTCCCCTCTTCCACTTGAGGTAATGCAATTAGTTGGTTCTAATTTTGATAGAGCAGACATTTCCGTATAGTTTTGTTAGCTGTATGTGTGACAAGTCCACCAGTCCTATTAATGATATCTTGAAATTATACCTTAACATTTTTCCCAAAAAAAATATATATATATATATATATATATATATATATATATCAAATGAGTATATTTTAGTTTAACCATAATATTTGTTCTGTCTTTTCTGGTGGATTAAACTGACATTTGAACCAACTTCCTATAGCTTGTTTTAAAAATAGCAATATTTTGGAGATTATTTTCAAATAACTGAAAGTGAGAGAGGTTGTAATCTGAATAAAGGGGAAAAGGCCATTCTTGAACATGGGGTGAGACATTCTTACTAATCTGTTAGAGGACCAGTTCAGATTTAAGTATAACCTTTGTATGACTGACTCTTTTAGTGAGAGGTTTAATGTGTTAATATTTAATTTATTTTCTCCAAATTCATATTGATTAGATAAAATGGGCCCGTTTAATTTCATCTGGTATGCCATTCCAAATAAAATTGAATATTTTTTGCTCATATAATAAAAATAAATTATATATTTTAAAAACCAGTCGCTAGGTGTAGGCAAGGCCATAAGCAAATAGCTAAACTCAGATATTAGTAAAAAGTTAAATCAGAGTGATTTTTCCACAAATACACAGGCATTTTCCTTTCCAAGGTAGCAAGATCTTATCTATTTTTACTAACTTTCTATTAAAATGTATTGTAGTGCGGTCATTTATTTCAGGACATGAATATTGAGTATGTCCACATCACCATCAGACCACTTTAATGGTAAACTACACGGTAATGTAAAAGTTGTATTTTTTTGTGATCCAATACGTAATATAGTACTCATCATAATTTGGTTGTAATCCAGAAAGGTTAGAAAAGATCTTCAATTTGACCTTTTATTTAACTAGGCAAGTCAGTTAAGAACAGATTCTTATTTTCAATGACGGCCTAGGAACAGTGGGTTAACTGCCTGTTCAGGGGCAGAACGACAGATTTGTACCTTGTCAGCTCGGGGGTTTGAACTTGCAACCTTCCGGTTACTAGTCCAACGCTCTAACCACTAGGCTACCCTGCCGCCCCAATGAGGCTGTGGAGGGATCTAAATTGTGGATTTAAAAGAAAACATGAATCATCAGCGTACAATGACACCTTTGTTTTTCCAACCCCTTGACATTATTCTTGGATCCGAAATGAATAGCTATAACATTGCGATTGCCATAAAAATAAGATATTCCCAATAGTGGACAACATGGTTTTGCTCCTCTTGGCAGTTTAGTACTTTGAGAAGTAGCCATTATTTACTATTTTACACCTAGGGTTACTATACATAACTTTAAGCCATTTTATAAGAGATTGTAAAAAAAAAAAAAACATTCCAGGCATTCATTCATTTATATATCACATTCCAGTCATACTTAATCAAAAGCCTTTTCAAAGTCAGCCAAGAACACCAGGCTTTGACTATGGTGATTTGGAGTAGAGGTCGACCGATTATGATTTTCCAACGCCGATACAGATTAAATCGTCCGGTTTATTTATTTATTTGTAATAATGACAATTACAACAATACTGAATGAACACTTATTTTAACTTAATATAATACATCAATAAAAATGAATTTAGCCTCAAATAAATAATGAAACATGTTCAATTTGGTTTAAATAATGCAAAAACAAAGTGTTGGAGAAGTAAAAGTGCAATATGTGCCATGTAAAAAAGCTAACGTTTGAGTTCCTTGCTCAGAACATGAGAACATATAAAAGCTGGTGGTTCCTTTTTAACATGAGACTTCAATATTCCAAGGTAAGAGGTTTTAGGTTGAAGTTATCATAGGACTATTTCTCTCTATACCATTTGTATTTCATATACCTTTGACTATTAGGATGTTCTTATAGGCACTATAGTATTGCCAGTAACAGTATAGCTTCTGTCCCTATGCAAAGAGCTGCTAGCAAAATGCACGAAAGTGCTGTTTGAATGCTTACGAGCATGCTGCTGCCTACCATTGCTCAGTCAGACTGCTCTATCAATCATAGACTTAGTTATAACACACAGAAATACAAGCCTTTGGTCATTAATATGGTCGAATCTGGAAACAATAATTTCAAAAACAAAACGTTTATCATTTCAGTGAAATACGGAACTGTTCGGTATTTATCTAACGGGTGGCATCCATAAGTCTAAATATTCTTACATTGCACAACCTTCAATGTTATGTCATAATTACGTAGAATTCTGGCAAATTAGTTCACAATGAGCCAGGATGCCCAAACTGATGCATATCCCCTGACTCTGGTTGCAATGAACACAAGAAAAGTGACACAATTTCACCTGGTTAATTTTCACCTGGTTAATATTGCCTGAAAAAGATTGCATTCATAGGACACGCGCATGTCGGCTCAATTGGAATATACCTTTATAAAAGCATTGTCGGCTGTCTAGTGTGCTTAATCCTCCATTCAGTATTTAAGTTCCTCATCACCCAGGACTGGTTGTCATTGTAATAGGAAAGAGAGCTGATGACACAGTAGAAGCTTTCCTTTTGGACAAGCCAGAGAAGATTCCTTCACTTTTGCAACTTTATACTTGCTGAGAAAACCAGGACCTATTTTTGTTAGTCAGTTTAGTGACACCTTTTTACTCATCAAAATGCACTCTAGGATATTCCAATTTCCACAGGTCCATAACATGAGGTAATATAGGCATTACCCTCACTCATCCTAAGGGCAAAAATACTCTGAATTCAAAAATAGTATTATTTTCAGCATGCTGCATGGCCTGCAAAGGTCCACAACACACTTCAAATGTTCATTGTTTTATAGTTGAAAATAACACTACAATGACCAGCGGTCTCCCAAAGGCAGCAAAGCGGTTAGTCTTTTGATCAGGAAGATAATCCCATTAGGAAGCGGTGATCAATCCAACGGTTAATTCTGTAATGCCTCAGTTGACCTCTGAACTGTCTTCTCATTGCAGAAATTGTTTTAAATTAGTTTACTTTGTGAGGCACTTGGTTTCTCTAATTTCATTAGTATTGGATTGGAAGGAGAAGATGCTGGGGTGTAAGCATTTTGTGGTATGCTACATTACGGTTAAGTCATAGAGAGCCTGCCGCGGATGGTGATGGAACAATCTGTCCCAGTATGCTTTCTATGATCTGAGAGGTCATTACCATTGGATCGACCATATAATTAAGTATTAGAATACTAATTTAATAGGATATCTATGGGATCAACACCATGATGTCATAATCATCAGACGTGACTGCTCTCTTCTTCATCATCCTTCTCCCTGGAGTGTCAAGTTCTTTGACAAGAGTATTAAGGCTGGCCAGCACAACCAAATACAGGAATATAAATTAAAACATTACTCATCACATAGGGAACCAGCCCTAAGTAACAGAGTTTAGGATTGCCTTATTAAGAATGTTGAAACACCATGAATGCAGAGACTGCCATGACTTCATGGACCCTCATACTCAGTGAGATGTATCAGTCAGTGAGTCAGACTTTTGGAGGATATGTAAGCCTGTACAGACAGATCTCTTAGCCTATAGAAAAGCCATGGTAACAGGGCTCAAGCCCTCCCATCAGACACATACACTGGGTATTAAATCTTCTTTAGTGTGGATTAGGAGCCCTAGTTTTCCTGTAGCAGCCCTTTAGCTACGCATGCTGGTGTACAATCTCTGTTTGCAGAATAATCAATTCCACGAGACGATGAATGAGAACTGGAGCCAGCCATTATCAGGCTGATCCCACAGGTCAAATTGAATCAGGGCTCCGTCCTGCCGACGTTCCCTGGCCCACTCAGACTTCCTAGGTCAAATCAAATCTAAATGTTATTTGTCACATGCGCCAAATACATCAGGTATACAACCTTACAGTGAAACGCTTACTTACAAGCCCTTTACCAACAGTTCAGTTCAAGAAACAGAGCTAAGAAAATATTTACTAAATAAAAACAAATGACATAACAATAACGACGCTATATACAGGGGGCAACGGTACCAAGTAAATGTTCAGGGGTACAGGTTAGTCGAGGTAATTTGTGCATGTAGGTAGGGGTGAAGTGACTATGCACAGACAAACAGCAGCAGCGGGAAAAAAACAAGCGGGGGGGGGGGCTAAATGTAAATAGTAGCCATTTAATTAAATGTTCAGCAGTCTCATAGCTTGGGGGTAGAAGCTGTTAATGAGCCTTATGGACCTAGACTCGGTGCTCCGGTAACGCTTGCCGTGCAGTAGCAGAGAAAAGTCTATGACTTGGGTGACTGGAGTCTGACAATTTTTTTGGCCTTCCTCCGACACCGCCTGGTATGTAGGTTCTGGATGGAGGAAGCTTGGCCTCAGTGATGTACTGGGTCGTACACACTACCCTCTAACGCCTTACGGTCAGATACCGATCAGTTGCCAAACCAGGCAGTGATGCAACTGGTCAAGATGCTCTCGATGGTGCTGTAGAACTTTAAGGATCTGGGGACCCATCCATTCCAAATACTTTCAGTCTCCTGGGGGGGGTGTTGTCGTGCCCTCTTCACAACTGTCTTGGGTGTGTTTGGACCACTCCCGACCCGCTCCACTACAACCCTGCTGATGTAGATGGAGGCCTGATCTGCTCTCCTTTTCCTGTAGTCCACAATCATCTCCTTTATTGGCCTGGTTATTGGCCTGGCACCACACTGCCAGGTCTCTGACTTCCTCACTGTAGGCTGTCTCATCGTTGTCGGTGATCAGGCCTACCACTTGTTATCAGCAAACTTAATGATGATGTTGGAGTCATGCTTGGCCACACAGTCATGGGTGAACAGGGACTACAGGTGGGGACTAAGCACAGACCCCTGAGGGAAACCGGTGTTGAGGATCAGAGTGGCAGATGAGTTGTTGCATACCCTTACCATCTGGGGGGGGTTAGGAAGTCCAGGTTCCAGTTGCAGAGGGAGGTGGTTAGTCCTAGGGTCTTTAGCATACTAATGAGATTGGTGGGCGCTATGGTGTTGAACGCCGAGCTGTAGTCAATGAACAGCACTCTCACATAGGTGTCCCTTTTGTCCAGGTGGGAAAGGGCAGTACGGAGTGCGATTGAACTTGCGTCATCTGTGGATCTGTTGGTGCGGTATGCGAATGAGAGTGGCTCAAGGGTTTCTGGGATAATGGTGTTGTGAGCCATTACCAGCCTTTCAAAGTACTTCATGGCTACCAACATGAGTGCTACGGGGTGGTAGTCATTTAGGCATGTTACCTTCAAATTCTTGGGCACAGGGACTATGGCGGTCTGCTTGAAACATGTAAGTATTACAGATTCGGTCAGGGAGAGGTTGAAGACTGTAGGCCAGCGCATGTGCTAAGTACATGTCCTGGTAATCTGGCTGGTCCTATAGGCTTGTGAATGTTGACCTGTTTAAAGGTCTTGCTCACATCGGCTACGGAGAGTGTGATTACACAGTCGTCCGGAACAGCTGGTGCTCTCATGCATGCTTCAGTGTTGCTTGCATTGAAGCGAGTATAAAAAGGCATTTAGCTTGTCTGGTAGGCTCGCGTCACTGGGGAGCTCGCGGCTGGGTTTCCCTTTGTAGTCCGTAATAGTTTGCAAGCCCTGCCACATCCGACGAACATCAGAGCCGGTGTAGTAGGACATATGGTGCACTACGTTTGACCAGAGCTCTAAGGGCCCTGATCAAAGTGAATTTGGAAAGTATTCAGACCCCTTGACTTTTCACATTTTGTTACATTAAAGCCTTATTCTAAAATGGATTCAATAAAAAAAAATCCTCAATCTAAACACAATGTGGTTTAGAAATTTTTGCAAACAAATACCTTAACATAACTTTTCAGACCCTTAGCTATGACACTCTAAATTGAGCTCAGGTGTATCCTGCTTCAACTGATCATCCTTGAGATGTTTCTGCAACTTGATTGTGGTCCACCAATTGATTGGACATGATTTGGAAAGGCACACACCTGTCTATATAAAAAGGTCCCGCAGTTGACTGTGCATGTCAGAATAAAAATCAAGCCATGAGGTTGAAGGAATTGTCCATGGAGCTCAGAGACAGGATTGTGTCGAGGCACAGATCTGGGGACGGGTACCAAAAAATGTCTGCAGCACTGAATTTCCCCAAGAACACAGTGACCTCCATTTTAAAATGGAAGAATTTTGGAACCGCCAAAACCTTCACATGACCCTACAAAGGGCCTTGGTACCGGTCGTAGAAAAAATAACTTCACTGGATTTTGAAATACTAAAATTGATTCTAGAACACATTTGGGGGTTGGTAAACTGGGCTGCTATTTTTAAATGGATTATTACAGGGAAGAGTCTAATCTATATTTTTTCAATGTCCCTATGATGGAGACCACTGCGCTCGCAAAAACTCTAAAATTGTTTTAAACCCTTCCCCCAGATATATGCCTCATCACAGTTGTGTCTCGCACTCTACGGACAGTGTCTTCCTAAAGTTGTCCGCCCGGCCAAACTGAGCAATTGGGGGAGTAGGGCCTTGGTCAGTGAGGTGACCAAGAACCCGATGACCACTCTAGCAGAGCTCCTCTGTGGAGATAGCAGAACCTTCCAAAACCACAACCATCTCTGCAGCACTCCACCAATCAGGCCTTTATGGTAGAGTGGCCAGACAGAAGCCACTCCTCAGTAAAAAGGCACATGACAGCCCTCATGGAGTTTCCCAAAAGGCACCTAATGACATCTGGAGGAAACCTGGCACCATCCCTACTGTGAATCATGGTGGTGGCAGCAGCATCATGCTGGGAGGATGTTATTCAGCGGCAGGGACTGGGAGACTAGTCAAGATCAAGGTAAAGATGAACAACCTGCTCCAGAGCGCTCAGGACCTCAGACTGGGTTCGAAGGTTCACCTTCCAACAGGACAACGACCCTAAGCACACAGCCAAGACAATCCAGGAGTGGCTTCGGGACAAGTCTCTGAATGTCCTTGAGCCCTACAAATAGCTGTGCAACGACGCTTCCCATCCAACCTGACAGAGCTTGATAGGATCTGCAGAGAAGAATGGGAGAAACTCCACAAATACAGGGGTGCCAGGAAGACTCAAGGCTGTAACCCCTTCCAAAAGTGTTTCAACAAAGTACTGAGTAAAGGGTCTGAATACTTATTTAGAATGTAATATTTAAGTTTTTTTCATTAGTAAAAATGTATTAGCAAAACGTTTTTTTGCTTTGTCATTATGGGATATTGTGTGTAGATTGTGGGGGAAAAAAACATTTCAATCAGTTTTCGAATAAGGCTGTAACGTAACAAATTGTGGAAAAAGTCAAGGGGTCTGAATACTTCCCGAACGCATTGTATAGGGTAATAGGGTGCCAATATTAGGACGCTGTTCCTAATGTTTTGTAGACTCAGTGTATAGGGAACTTTATAGGAAATAGGGTGCCATTTGGGACACAACCTATGATGACTCACGCCCACCTAGCTCAATTAATGGTGATATCATAGAATATCCAGAAGACTGGATGTATCTAGAAGAAAATGCGTCACTCTTCATACTGACACACAGTATAGGACCAACCAGATGTTATCGGCTCAGCTCAGGCTGCTACCACGGTAAATCAGGATAGGCATTCCTAACACCGTCTTTGATTGTTTTCCTAATTTTCTTATGACTTGTGACACTTCTGTGCTGGAATGTGCAGCAAACAACTGCCTCACTGTGTGTGTGCAGGCTGCGAAGTGGAGTGTAGACCAAGTATGCTCATCGTCAATGACCCACTTCTGTCCAGTTTGTCTCCCTCAATGCAAATACAGCCCAAATTGCTATTTGCATAAAGCGACCAGTCAATCACTGTAATTTACTTAGAATGAGTCCAAATTATCCTCCAAGATAAGATATTTATGTACACTGAGCACACATTAGTTTAGAAACATTATTTAGATTATGCTAAATGGGCCGATGGAAGGCAACATGGAAATAACAGGCTGAAGAACTCATTACCGCCTATGTGGGCTTGACAATGTCTGACACCAAATGCCACCCTACTCCCTATAGGTCCATGGGGCTCTATAGTACTGCACAACATAGGGAATAGGGTGCCATTTACGACGCAAGCAATGTCAGAATGCATTGATCATGGAACCGGATCAATACCATTGAACACACTTACCCTGTGGCTAACTAATTTCCTAACAGACAGGAATCATATATAGTAAATGGCACAGTGGACATTAGGTCCCAAAAAAATTGCCCGCTGCCTTGCAGCTGCATTCCAAAACATTGAACTCACTGGCTTTATCGCATCCATGTGAAAACACAGCAACAATGGCTGAAGCTGCATCACATTCTATAGCCTGGTCCGAGATCCGTTTGGGCGCTTGCCTACTAAATTGCTATCCTTGTCAAGCCAAATGAATGACAGGGAATTGGCATGATAGCACAAACAGACTGGCACTCGGGCTACGCGATCTAGGCTCAGAAAACAAAAACAACTAAACCAGAGTCGCATGGAAGCTTTGTTGACTGTCAGTGGCACCTCTTTATCCCCTATGCTACACCAGGCCAAGCAAGTAGCAGGCAGGGTGTTCTGTTAAAGAGCCACGTTCACCTTCCTCAGCCCTGTACTGAAGAGATGCTCCATAAATGGTGTCCAGGGGCCTACCGTACGACTGTCTGAGTCTCAAAAAACCCATTCCCATTGGAGAGAGGAATGTCCTACTGTCAATCAACTGTACACAACACATTATTCCCACAACCAACTCTATACAAACAGTTAATTCAGTATACCAGCCCCCTGATCAGACTTGTGGGTAGTTTACAAGAGGCTTGTCCTGTTCATCTCAGGTGACATCATGTAGGACTGCTGACAACACACAACAAAGAGCTAATGGAATGTTCTGTAGACATCTGAATACCTCTCGGAATAAGGTTGGAAGTTTGTTGTGTATATAAAAGCCCACACAAACACTTGCCTAAAAACAAAACAGCACCAAATATACCAACAAACTAAATATTTGTCAACTTCCATTGTGAAACAATAGCTAGGCCTATTTATTCCACTACTTACCGCTTTGACCAAAGGTGGATCCGTAAATCCAGTGTCTGACCCATGGCTGCTGTAGTTCCAGTTTCACAGCAAAAACAGGAGCAGCCCTCTCAGTTAGATAGCCTAGTAACGTTGAGTGCAGGCAGGCAGGCAGTCAAGGCACTGTAGAAACTACACAGCAATGTAGACAGAGGCACATGCTGGAGCAAGGACGTGCGCAAAAAGCAGATTAACCTCCTGTGTCATCTGCTCCGAATGACAGCTGACAAACTACAGCACAAATCCTCCTTGAACTGCCCGGCCGATGAGCTCCAATCCCCTCCCCCCACTCCTCCCTGGCCCCGCCCCCTCCCCACCCACCCTGAAAATACAGCACAGCCAGAGTACAGCGCTCGAAAATTCCAATAGCTTCCGACGCCCAGCCCGAAAAGTGGTTTCCTTTTTCACCAAGATAATGGCCTACTCTCGTCACATGACAAAGCAGAAGCAATAATGGACTGGCAAAAGAGGTGGAGGCAGTGTGCGTTTGACACAGCAGGCAGCTGGCTTTCGTTTCACTAGCCCTGTCAACCTGCAGAAGTCTCTCCCCTTTACTTTCACTTTGCAGAACATTATATAATAACGTCAACATCTGGGGAACAGCTGATTTATAGAAACAACAAAGGGCTTGTTGTTATCATACAGTTGTGTATGTGCCAGTAATTGAGTAATTGTTGTTTGATACAAATATAGTACACGCTATAGTAAACACTGTTGACCGGTGTCCTCACCAGGGGGTGTACTTGAAGAATCAATCAGCCTCACGCTACTGTAACAGGAGACAGCCTCCTGCACCATGAGCCCTTTCTGGCTCGGACGAGGCTTACTTTTCTAATAGTAAACACAGGTCTGTTCCAAAGCAGAAAAGGCACAAACAATATCAGGGAAGGAATGAGAACAGTTGATTCAGCTGACTCACCGTGGCTTTATTTATTTTTTTAAACATTTTTTTTACCCCCTTTATCTCCCCAATTTCATGGTATCCAATTATTAGTAGTTACTGTCTTGTCTCATCGCTACAACTCCTGTACGTGCTCGGAGAGATGAAGGTCGAGAGCCATGTGTCCTCCGAAACAACCGAACCAAGCAGCACTGCTTCTTAACACAGCGCGCATCCAACCTGGAAGCCAGCCGCACCACCTAGCGACCTGGTCCGCTACAGGAGTCGACAAGGATAACCCTAACGGCCAAACCCACCCTAAACCGGACAACGCTAGGCCAATTGTGCTCCGCCCCACGAACCTCCCGGACAAGGCCGGCTACGACAGAGCCTGGGCTCGAACCCAGAGTCGATGGTGGCACAGCTAGCACTGCAGTGCCTTAGGCCACCACCGTGGCTTTATGAGACACATTCTTATTAATGAACTTCTGCTGCAGGTTTCCTTCAGGCATCATCCACTCCTCTCTATGAAAGCCTGACCAAGAAGAGGCATACTACAGTTCGATCCAAACCTAAGACAGCTACTGTACATTCAATTGGCGAGAGGGAGAGAGAGACACACAGAGAGCTATAGTTAGTTTAATGCCTTTAGCCAAGTTCTCTGTAGACAAGCGAGGAGCAGTAGCTATACCACTTGAACATGTGAGGACCATAACATGAAATTGAGTCCAACAAGTCAGAAAGCACTGCAATAAGAGAATGAGTAAAAAGAGGAAGCAAATTTCTTGGGGACCAGCCAACTAGAAACATCTGCTAGAGCTTTCTCGCCATGTGTGTGTGTGTGTGTGTAGAAGAGAGCTTTGTCTGATTTGTACTGTATGAAACCACAGAGCACTTGAAGATGCACCTGCACCCAGAGAGACCAAACGGAGGCATGGTGACGAAAGCTGACCAAAAGTGATTTCCACCAGGCCCCGCCCCTCTGTCGCCCCACCACACCACTCAGAGGGAGGAGCAGAGACGAGCACACACTACATCGCTCACACTTTACAGCAGAAGGGCAATAGGGAAGATGAGAGGGCTGTATAGGGCGTGCCGGTAAGACAGCTCTATGGCTAAAGCACCAAATCTGACTCATCATCAGTCAACAGTCACTCATCAGAAGACAGACTCAAGTCTCTGATGATACAGGGAGGTTACAAGCAGGTGCTGTGACCTTTTCAACTTCTGCTTTCCACTTTGGAAGTGAATAGAAAATGAAACGTGTTGGCAGAAAGAAAGACTTGAACCCATGAGGTGGGTGGCTTTTGACATGTTAATGGGTGAAATGCTTCTGCATCAATAGGGTGCGTCGAGATAAATAACCTAAACCCTTTCACATGCATTTCATCATGCCAAATCATAGGGTGGTTACATAGCAACCCCCCCCCCCACTGACTCTCACCAATGGAGGCTGGTCGTTTCAGGGTTGCTTCTTTCATTGCACATTAATCTAGTATGCCCTACATCCATCACAGCTTCTCTTTCAAGTGAATTTCAAAAACTATGCAGGACAAAAACAAGTCAAATCTTTTCCAAATGAGAACAGGTGCTGAGGTGCACACATAAAGCAGCGACACACACACACTTCAGCTCTGAACAGGGACTGGTCAAATCCCCCAGTCAGTCAGGACGATCATGTGATGCTGTGTGTTGAGAGCAACAGTGCTTTCCTCCTCCTGTAACATGATCTCCACCAACAACAGGGCACTGGAGAGAGGGGATGGGTGGGGGAGCGTGGCCAGAGAACATCAGCTTTCTGTTGATAGTCAAATCAATTGAAAGGAAGAATTCAGAAAAGAACAGTGAGCTATGCTTAGGATGGTATATAAAAGTTGATACATTTTTAGAAGGTCCGCACTTAAAATATATTTGTAAAGTTAATTCTGCCATGTTACTCAATTAGAGGCAACAAGAGCAAAAATAAATGTTTTGGCTGCTAGACCATCGTGAGTGTGACGTACAATTTTATGTGGCCTAAATCAGCGTGTCTGGCCATTACCATGTCAGAGGATCTGTGTTTAAGTTCCTCGCAGCTGATCGGAGGTCAGGAGTTCACCATTCTTTCCCCCTGGAATGCACCAATGACAGGGCAGCTCAAATAGTAATGTTGGCTCAACCAGCTCAATTGATTAGGTCCAGTAATGTGATCTGAACACACACACCAGAATGAAACAGCACCTCACTCCGATGGAATTTCTCTCCTGGTTGAAGGCTTGAAACTATGGGCCTAGTTGCCTGAGCAGCACACTCTGTGACCTTTGGCCGAGTGCTTACACGTCATTACTGAATCAACAGGTAATGCTATTTGTCGTCGTTTTCATTTGTCCAACTAGCTCATGGTAGACTTTGCCTCCTGCCTGCGCAGATCTAACATCAGATTAGATTTTTCTCTATCAAGTCAAGCCTTAAGGTGTCTGTCCACATGCTTCCCATCAAACAGTTTGTGCATATATGATGATGCCATTTTTGTTCGTTTTGGTCTTTGACACCGTTTATTTTCAGCTGTACAGGCGCACAACATTTTTCGTCGAGACAAGCCGAAGTCGGGTAGCCATAGTCGGGTAGCCCCTTCAGTGATTGGTCAACAGTAGAGATTTTTGTTTGTTGGTCATTCAACCAGAGACAAATCGTTTTCATGCTCTTTATTTATTTTTTCCCCACTAGAGAAATACTGCACTAGACATCTTAGTTTTTTTTTTTAAATTAGGTTTAATTTAATGGCTAGTACAAACAGTACTATTGATGCTTTTTTCTTGTTTTTCCAAATCAAAAGGTCTTTTAAGGGAGTATGCGAGCACACTTGTTCGGTTCACCTAGCCAAGTGTGACACCGGTATTTTGAAAGTTGATTACTGACATGCAAAACATTTGTGGGACCGTATCAACACTTGACTACTGAAATAAACAGCAAAACAGTTTGTGGAATTGTTCATTAAATCATTTTACACACACACACACACACACACACACACCAAGACCTACTTCCAGGCTATGATTCATTTGTGTTACTAAGCAACCAGATGGTAACAGAGTGAACTTGAGGTACTGGGAACTGTATGGGACTGCTGAAATATGTGCTGGTTTTGAGTAAAAAGGCTTTTATTTCAGAATTATACCGGAAAGAAAGCATCTAGCCTTAGTAGCCTATTGTTATTATGGTGTTGCCATTTCAATGTCAATATGGTATCATGATCACATTGTATGATATTACTCAAAATCACCATAACCACCCATGTATTTTCATAACATGACAGACTTGAGAGTTCATTGGGAGGCTTTTTCACATCCAGAACAGTAAATTCTACAATATATCCAGACTAAACCATGGAAACCCTGCCAGATTGGGCAACAAGCAGGCAAACTGAACACTGCGTCTAACAACTGGTGCTGCAGTTGCAAGGTTAAAAAGCATCTACTGCTGAACCCTTTTCACAGCAATGTGGGATTCCTAAAAAAAAGAATAACCCTAAACAATCCTACAACCAAGCCAAACAAACAGGAGGTTGGTTCCAAGCCTGCCTGGCTGTTAGTCTACAGTGCCTTCACACAGAGTGTAGCACAGTGGCGACTTTATCACCAGGACCCGTCACAGAGCTGCAGAATTATGGCCACAGCTCAAACTAAATTAGCACTTGTTATGCAACCCTGGACTTGGCTCCCAGGCCACTGGTTCATTCCGCTGCATTCTGATTCACTATCGTTTGCTGTGTGGCCAACAAACAGTTTACCATGGTGGGTTGAGACTGTCTGTGAGTACACCAAGTACACTTATTCAAATTGTGTGTGGTGTGTGTGTGGACTGTGCAAACACCACAGATTCCCTATTTGAACCAGTCTCCTCCCCAATGCAGTATGCTACAACCACCATTTCAAGAGAGTAATTGCTCTTTCAGAGCATTGCTGAATGGTAGAAAGGAATGGACCCCTTAAATCAAATGTTAATACTTACGAGCCCCTAACCAATAATGCAGTTCCAAAAAAATATGGATAAGAATAAGAGATAAAAGTAACAAGTAAGCAAAAATAACAATAGCGAGACTATATACAGGGGGGTACCGGTACAGAGTCAATGTGCGGGGGCACGGTCAGTTGAGGTAGTATGTACATGTAGGTAGAGTTATGAAAGTGACTATGCATAGATGACAGAGAGTGGCAGTGGTGTAAAGAGGGGGAGGTGGGGGAGGCAATGCAAATAGTCTGGGTATCCGTTTGACTTGATGTTCAGGAGTAGAAGCCGTTTCGAAGCCTCTTGGACATAGACTTGGTGCCCCGGTACCGCTTGCCGTGCGGTAGCAGAGAGAACAGTCTATGACTGGGGTGGCTGGGGTCTTTGACAATTTTTAGGGCCTTCCTCTGACACCGCCTGGTATAGAGGTTCTGGATGGCAGGAAGTTTGGCCCCAGTGATGTACTGGGCTGTTCGCACTACCCTCTGTCGTGCCTTGCGGTCGGAGGCCGAGCAGTTGCCATACCAGGCAGTGATGCAACCAGATCATACTGTCAGGTGGCACTGGCAGTCCATCCATTAACTATCATTGAGCTGGTGACTGCCTGGACGATTGGGTTAACACTGGTAGTGTTAGTAAGTCTGTGGTCAAAGCAGTTAATAAGGGGGGCGGGGGGGGAAATCAGAACAGTCACTGAGACACCCGTCCCTGCAGTGTGACATCCAGGTAACAGACTTAGTGTGTGGCGACGGAGGCACTTATTGCACACACTCTAGTGCTTCCGTCGCAATCATTTATGTGGTGCTGTACACACGGCAAAATTGCCACCACTTTCCCCCCAAAAAGGTCTGCAGAGGCACGCTATAACAGTCCACGGTTACTTTTCCTTTGCAAACAAAATGTGTAATGAATAGAAAACTCTGACAACCCCATAGTAGAATAGTTTACCTACCTAGTCGGCTTGATGTTTGTTCTACGTAAGAGAAACATTCCTCTCGAGGTGCATTCAAGTTACGAGTGCCATAGTGAGGGAAACATGCATTCTGACAAGCAGTCAATGCACAACAATTATTGCAAATGCGGTTAAAACAGCAGTTTTAAAGGCCTTTGTTAAAATAATAATAATTAAGAGGGGGATATCAGCTTTCCATTCCTACTTTATTTGTTTCTCAACTCCTAAATATGCACAAACTGCACCATTTTAAAACCTGAGTTTTTAGCAGCCATATGGTTCATCTTCGGGATCAGTGTCCCATCCACGGGACCGTTGAGCTAACGGGATTAGCATGAGGCTGTAAAAGTAACAAGAACATTTCCCAGGACATAGACATATCTGATATTGTCAGAAAGCTTAAAATTCTTGTTAATTAACTGCACTGTCCAATTTACAGTAGCTATTACAGTGAAAGAATATATGCTATTGTTTGAGGAGAGTGCACAATTTTAAACATGAAGTTTTTAATAAACAAAGACTATTTGATACAAAAATTTGAACAGAAGAACGGTTGTTCTTTTCTTTGTATTATCTTTTACCAGAACTATTGTTATAATTCTCCGACATTCCTTTAACATTTCCACAAACTTCAAAGTGCTTCCTTTCAAATGGTACCAAGAAAATGCATATCCTTGCTTCAGGGTCTGGTCTACAGGCAGTTATATTTGGGTATGTCATTTTAGGCTAAAATTGAAAAAAGGGGCAGATCCTTGAGGTTTTAAGCACTAGCCTCATACAAAACATCCGGATCTCGCGAGTTTACATTCTGTTTCTCAATACGGATATCCATGTAGATAGAGAAACAGAATGCAAGCTTGCGAGATCAGGATGTTCGTACTAGGCTAGTTAAGCACATTACCACTCCGTAATTTGCAGTGAGTGCAAAGGGGAGAGTGGGGCTAATTTAACACGGGTTAATGGTAGGGTAACTTGGGGTAAAATGCAACTCTACATCAAAATCATTTTTTGGGAGTGACTTAAATTGTGATGAGACAGATTATATTTTTAGGTGAGCAGGGAAAGTGTTGGGAGAGAGAGTGGGGGGGGTGACATGAAGTGGTTTCTGTTAGAAGTTCAGGCATGGGGTATTTTACCTCTGGTGGTGGATTACCCTAAGTTACCCTGACAGGTAGACAGACCTACATTATATTCACGGTGTTTATGCTAATTTTGGGGGACAATTCAGTAACGGGTTGCCAACTACACTGAACAAAAATATCAAATGCAACATTTAAAGTGATGGGACCATGTTTCATGAGCTGAAATAAGAACCTGATAAAACAGCATGATCAAGGTGCACCTTGTGCTGGGGGGAAAAAGGACACTAAATTGTGCAGTTGTCACAACACAATGCCACAGATTAGAGGTCGACCGATTAATTAGGGCCAATTTCAAGTTCATAACAATCGGTAATTGGCCTATTTGAACACCGATTATGTTGCAATCCACGAGGAAACTGCGTGGCAGGCTGACCACCTGTTACGCGGGTGCAGCATCAAAAGGACCTTGTGGCTGCAAGGAGCCAAGGTAAGTTGCTAGCTAGCATTAAACGTATCTTATAAAAACAATCAATCTTCACATAATCACTAGTTAACCTAGTAATATCATCAACCATGTGTAGTTAACTAGCTTTTCCTGCGCTAAGCATCAGCTGTCTGAGCAGCTTACTGATCACTGTACACAGCCAATCTGTAAATTGCACACCCGACTACCTCATCCCCATATTATTACTTACCCTCTTGCACCCCAGTATCTCCAATTGCACATTTACCATCTGCACATTATCACTCCAGTATTAATGCTAAATTGTAATTATTTTCACCTCCAGGGCCTATTTTCTGCCTACCTCCCTACATTTGCACACACTGTACGTAGATTTTTCTATTGTGTTATTGACTGTATGTTTGTGTGTAACTGTGTTGTCATACTGCTTTTCTTTATCTTGGCCAGGTCGCAGTTGTAAATGAGAAATTGTTCTCAACTGGCCTACCTGGTTAAATAGCGGTGACATAAATACATGATCAATGCGGTGCCTGTTAATTTATCATCGAATCACAGCCTACTTCAACTTCGCCAAACGGGTGAAAAAAGCACAATCGTTGCACAAATGTAACTAACCATAAACATCAATGCCTTTCTTAAAATCAATACACAGAAGTATATTTTTTTAAACCTGCATATTTAGTTAAGAAATGCATGTTAGCAGGCAATATTAGTGTGTCACTTGTCTTGCGTTCAGTGCAAACAGAGTCACAATTTCTTCCTAACAAAGAACGTAATTAATTTGCCAGAATTTTACATAATTATGACAACATTGAAGGTTGTGCAATGTAACAGCAATATTAAGACTTAGGGTTGCCACCCGTTCGATAAAATACGGAACGGTTCTGTATTTCACTGAAAGAATAAACGTTTTGTTTTCAAAATGATAGTTTCCGGATTCGACCATCCGGAAACTATCGTATTTCTGTATTTATATTATAATTAAGTCTATGATTTGATAGAGCAGTCTGAGCGGTGGTAGGCAGAAGCAGGCTCGTAAGCATTCATTCAAACAGCACTTTACTGCGTTTGCCAGCAGCTCTTAGCAATGATTGATGCACAGCACTGTTTATGACTTCAAGCCTATAAACTCCCGACCAAAGGCTCGTATTTCTGTATTTATATTATAATTAAGTTTATGATTTGATAGAGCAGTCTGAGCGGTGGTAGGCAGAAGCAGGCTTGTAAGCATTCATTCAAACAGCACTTTACTACGTTTGCCTGCAGCTCTTAGCAATGATTGATGCACAGCACTGTTTATGACTTCAAGCCTATAAACTCCCGAGATTAGGCTGACAATACTAAAGTGCCTATAAGAACATCCAATAGTCAAAGGTATATGAAATACAAAATGGTCGATGCGTCATAATTCCTAAAATAACTACAACCTAAAACTTCTTAACTGGGAATATTGAACAACCAGCTTTCATATGTTCTCATGTTCTGAGCAAGGAACTTAAACGTTTGCTTTTTTACATGGCACATATTGCACTTTTACCTTCAACACTGTTCTTGCTTTACTTAAACCAAATTGAACATGTTTCACTATTTATTTGAGACTAAATAGATTTTATTTATTGTATTAAGTTACAATAAGGGTTCATTGTTCATTCAGTATTGTTATTACAAATAAATATATTTTTTAATGTATATATAAAAAAATGTTGGTCGATTAATCAGTATCGGAGTTTTGGGTCCTCCAATAATCGGTGTTGAAAAATCATAAATAGGTTGACCTTTACCACATGTCTCAAGTTGAGGGAGTGTGCAGTTGGCATGCTGACTGCAAGAATGTCAAAATCAAATCACATTTCATTGGTCACATGCGCCCAACACAACAGGTGTAGTAGACCTTACCATGAAATGCTAACTTTCAATTCTCTGGCTTGTATGTTCATTTCTCTACCATAAGCCACCTCCATCGTTTTAGAGAATTTGGCAGTGTGTGTAACCGGCCTCACAACCACAGACCACATGTAACCATGACTTCTACATCCGGCTTCTTCACCTGCGGGATTGTTTGACGCCATCCACCCAGACAGCTGACAAAACTGTGGGATTGTACAACCAATGGACTTTTTCACAAACTATTAGAAACCGTCTCAGGGAAGCTTACTTGCATCCTCACCAGGGTCTTGACCTGACTGCAGTTCAGCATCGTAACTGACTTCAGTGGGAAAATGCTCATCTTCGATGGCCACTGGCACACTGGAGAACTGTATCAGGCAGATCGCGTATATGCCATTGTGTGGGCGAGCAGTTAGCTGCTTTCAACGTTGGGAACAGAGTGCCCCATGTTGTCGGTGGGGTTATGGTACGGACAGGCATAAGCTACGTACATTGAACACAATTGCATTTTAATCAATGGCAATTTGAATGCATAGCGATACCGCAATGAGATCCTGAGGCTCATTGTCATGCCATTAATCCGCCGCCATCACCTCATGTTTCAGCATGATAATGCACAGCCCCATATCGCAAGGATCTATACACAATCACTGGAAGCTGAAAATATCCCAGTTCTTCTATGGCCTGCATACTCACCAGACATGTCACCCATTGAGCATGTTTGGGATGCCCTGGATCGACGTGTACGACAGCGTCTTCCAGTTCCCGCCAATATCCAGAAACTTTGTACAGCCGATATTTGCATATGCATGGTCCAATATGTTAAAAATAATTGTAACAAATCATTTTACCACTAGCCTGTTATGGGGCTCATTTCTGGAGGTATAAATGATGTCAGCATAGTTTAATTTTCATTCATTTTAGAGTAGAATGTCCTTTTAAAAAGTCCCCCCCGACCTATCCCCCTCGCTATTTTTCCCCCCTAGAGGAAACACTGCACTCTCACAGCCTATAAAAACGCACGCACACAGGAATCGATAAATTGAACAACGCGGCAACAGGAAGTGCTTCAAGTTGAAGACTGAGTATGGGGCTTCACAGTAAGAGATCGAGAACATTTAATTCCACCAGAGAGAGACTTCCATTAGTCACGTGAACGCAGCCTGGAATGAACATTCAAGGGCTTTGGATAAATGAATCATACTGTAATAGTACACACTACCGCTCATAATCAGGTCACATAAGAATGGATGTATACAATTTCTTATTTTCCATGCAATGCAATTCAGAGAGCAGGGGAAAACCCAGCAATGTCAATTTGAAAAGGCAGGAGGAAAGCACAGGGTGGGTTGGGGCATTCCATTTTTTTTTTTATTATTATTTTTTAAATCATGCAGTGTTTCAAATATCAGACTTCTGATTATTTTGAAATAGGTTAATAAACTCAATGAAATAGGAATGTCTTATGTCTCTTTAAAAAACAGCGGACCCTCTTTAACATGGCATTTTCGAGTTTGGGTTATGTCAATATCATGTCTGGTTAACAATCAAGTACCTTACTGTAATAGTTGTCCATTTAAAAGAAATATATTTTTGGCAACAAAAAAAACTTTAAGGCAAGAATTTTGCTAAGACGGTCTGGGAGAGGTCTCAGTGCGGATGGGGAAATTCCAAAGCGCTAGTTAGCTTTGTTATTGATCTATTAACTAAATGACCACCTGGTCAAGTCACCAGACAAGCAGAAACTCCAATGCCCAACCTGCTGATTAGGTCCTGTGTAGATTGTATTTTCAACTAGTAACTATCATTAAATGACACCGATACATTTTTCTTCATACTTTTAGTGTTCGTTTCATCAACTGTTGTACAATGAGATACAAACCAACGGAAAAACTGCATTGACTGCACTGGGCCTTTAAGCCTGTAGAAACCTGCTAATGGAAAAACGACCCTGTCAAGTCCCAAGCTTTCATCCCGCTCCTCTGCCATTGGTGAAGACATTATTATATTGCTCACATGGTTTGCTGATTCCAAGCCACTATGTCTGCATTTACATAGGCAGCCAAATTCTAATATTTTTTCCACTAATTGGTCTTTTGACCAATCACTTCAGATCTTTTAACATCAGGGCTTTTTCAGAGCGGATGTGATCTGTCAAAAGACCAATTAGTGAAAAAGATATCGGAATTGGGCTTCCTGTGTAAATACAGCCAAAGGATAATTCGTTGGGAAAGCAGACAAACTCATAAAGGCTCTTAATGTGTACAGTAATGCAATGGCATCCCTTCTAAATAACTTACTGTAAAGCACTGTGTTAGAAGCACATGCCAAGCCTTTGGCATAGCCTATTATATGGCAAATTTAAGGGCTAAAAATGGCTCTAAAATGATAAGCAAAATAAGATATTCAAAATAACTACAAAAATATTAAGTTGCTTGTTATTGCTGTCAACGATGTTCAGTTTTCATGTAACATTCCTGCATTTAATAAGGAGAAGAGGAAAAGTATAAACAAGAAATGCTGCTGTGTAATGAAATACTTTAAGTTCACTACTCTGTAAAACAGCAGCAGAGAACAAATAGTCTTTAAAGGGCCAACAAAGACCACTAGTCTCTACCAATATATTCTAGACCAATAGGTCTAGATCCAGCTTTTTTTTTCATCCAATCTTTATATTTAAACTAATAGCACTGACTTATTGGGTGAGATTTCACTATGGATAACATGCACCTGTCATATGGTCAACCTTCTGCAGGCCAATTGATTGGTAGCCCACTGGCCCTTCTTAATGTTAACTGTATTTGATTTTGGAGCCATTATTCCACGCTCCTCACACTTTTTACTAGCATTTCAAAAAATGAGTCATCGTGATTCACGGCATACATAGTAAAACAGGTTCTCACAACAAGGCAAACAAAATAAGACGGATTCCGATATTTGTTTTAACTGTTGAGTGACGACTGGTGATAGACACTCAAACCATCAAAACTTAGGTTACAAGATCTCATTGCCAAACTCAAATGAGTTTTATTTTATAAATGTGTCACATACAACTAACTATGGTGGGAACACTTATTTTAAATTCGCCATATGACGTCACCGTCAAAAGGTTGATGAAAAGTTAGGGTACTTTTTTTAATGATCTCATACCTCAATGTTACACCTTTCCGATCGCAGGCATTTCTAGTTGTTACACAGTTGAGACTAAATAACAATCGGAAATGTGGTGCCGAGCTTGCTGAGGATTTCCTACTTAAACTCGTAAACCACAGTGACGTTTGGTTATTCAACCGCAACTGTTATTTTAGTTTCAATAAGTTATTTTGCATGATGCAGAAACCTCAAACTATGTGCAGTTTACCATGTTCGCTATCGGCATGTCGTGCAATACCTTCAAATGAATCTGCCAAAATAATATCCTTCAACTTTTCTATTTGAAACAGGCGATGTTCCTCCACCAAAAACAATTCATTTAAATTGCTTCGTAAACACATTTTAAATTCAATTTCATTGAATTGTCAGCAACAAAACTAGTCTAGCGTAAGAATCATCCCCGAACCACCTAAAGAAATATCTCGCTTCAGACAACAAGCGACAACGCCGCTTCCCAGTGTTAAGACTAAACTGACATGACGGATTCTATAGCCTACCATATATTTTATCTAACTGCACAAAAACATACTTCTTCACTACAAAACACATCCGTTGTAAGTTACTCTCAACTTACCGTAACTTGAAATCCCATAAATGCAAACTGTTATGCCAGGACCTTCGAAATCGGGAAACGGCAATGTAAAGGCAGTGCCGCCATGTTCCTCTGCGATGACTGGGTGCCTGTTTATCTTACCAGTAGTCCTCCCCCACACGCGCAGGGCATCAGCACTCATTACCACAATAGACTGCTGCTCACAGAACAGACGGCAAGAATGATGACACTGCAACCAGCCATAGCAGCTAAAAGCCAGACACAATACAATGAATGCCCGGTTAAAGTTTGTTAGCCACAACTACAGAGGATGTTTACACTGCATTTTAAACTTTAATAGGTTGCCATAGTACTTCCTTGTTTACTAAAATAAACATGACATTATGAAGTCTTTAAAATGTAGCCTAGTCTACTAAATAGTAAACACCCTTTTATTTAGGCCTAAATTCATTTTAATTTGGAGTAAAAGAAAGTACAATTTATTCAGGTTTTGCATTTCATAATGAGTCAATTAACAAGCTGACACACAAACACAGTGAGATAGTGCCTCACTTCACATTAGTTTCCCCCCCCCCCTATCTGGCACAGTCAAGACGTCTCAGGCAGATGTTCAAACGTTTGCACAGCTCACAAATCATAGCCTCTGTCCAAACCCTCCATGGACTAGAACTGATTACGCTACTTACTTCACCCGTGTCTGCCTTTATAGCAGCCACAGAGCCACACTCACTAATTGGCCACACCTGCTGTTGATACAATAAATTGTTAATGTTCCTCCATTAGACTGAGACTGTTTGAGCTAGGGAAAGGTTTTGCACATATGGAAAGAGAAACTAATGTAGACATGTTTGCCTAATGTCTTTGCACTTAAGTATTGTATATTGTCTTCCAAGCTGTTTAGCTCTATTTCATATCCTTTTCTATACCCTGTAAAAAATATTTACTTAGAGGGATTTCAGGGGATCTAGTTGCAGAGGCCAGGCAACAAAAACATGTATTTGGCTGCCTATTACAAGCGTAAACAACAGTGGAAGGCAATTGGTAATATATTTTCTTGAGTGGTTCTCTGCTTGTGGCCTAAATACAAAATCGATGCCATTATGGGCTGACATTCTACTCATTGTCCACAGTTCAGTTATTGCCTCTCCTTGATAAACACTGCCACCTAGTGATGATTTATTGGTTTATCTATTTACTTCACCTTTATTTAACCAGGTAGGCTAGTTAAGAACAAGTTCTCATTTGCAAATGCAACCTGGCCAAGATAAAGCATAGCAATTTGACACATACAACAACAGAGTTACACATGGAATAAACAAAACATACAGTCAATAATACAGTAGGAAAAAAAAGTCTATATACAGTGAGTGCAAATGAGGCAAGATAAGGGAGTTAAGGCAATAAATAGGCCATGGCAGCTAAGTAATTACAATATAGCAATTAAACACTGGAATGGTAGATGTGCAGAAGATGAATGTGCAAGTAGAGATACTGGGGTGCAAAAGAGCAGGATAAATAAATAAATACAGTATGGGGATGAGGTAGATAGATGGGCTGTTTACAGGTGGGATATGTACAAGTGCAGTGATCTGTGAGCTGCTCTGACAGCTGGTGCTTAAAGCTAGTGAGGGAGATATGAGTCTCCAGCTTCAGAGATTTTTGCAGTTCGTTCCAGTCATTGGCAGCAGAGAACTGGAAGGAAACGCAACCAAAGGAGGAATTGGCTTTGGGGGTGACCAGTGAGATATACCTGCTGGAGCGCGTGCTACGAGTAGGTGCTGCTATGATGACCAGTGAGCTGAGATAAGGTGGGGCTTTACCTAGCAGAGCCTTGTAGATAACCTGTAGCCAGTGGGTTTGGCAACGAGTATGAAGCGAGGGCCAACCATCGAGAGTGTACAGGTCGCAGTGGGTAGTGTATGGGGCTTTGGTGACAAAACGGATGGCACTGTGATAGACTGCATCCAATTTGTTGAGTAGAGTGTTGGAGGCTATTTTATAGATGACATTGCAGAAGTCGAGGATCGGTAGCATGGTCAGTTTTACGAGGGTATGTTTGGCAGCATGAGTGAAGGATGCTTTGTTGCGATATAGGAAGCCGATTCTAGATTTTGGATTGGAGATGTTTAATGTGAGTCTGGAAGGAGAGTTTACAGTCTAACCAGACACCTAGGTATTTGTAGTTGTCCACGTATTCTAAGTCAGAACCGTCCAGAGTAGTGATGCTGGACGGGCGGGCAGGTGTGGGAAGTGATCGATTGAATAGAATGCATTTAGTTTTACTTGCATTTAAGAGCAGTTGGAGGCCACGGAAGGAGAGTTGTATGGCATTTGAAGCTCGTCTGGAGGTTAGTTAACACAGTGTCCAAAGAAGGGCCAGAAGTATACAGAATGGTGTTGTCTGCGTAGAGGTGGATCGGAGAATCACCAGCAGCAAGAGCGACATCATTGATGTATACAGAGAAGAGAGTCTGCCCAAGAATTTAACCCTGTTGCACCCCCATAGAGACTGCCAGAGGTCCGGACAACAGGCCCTCCAATTTGACACACTGAACTCTATGAGAGAAGTAGTTGGTAAACCAAGTGAAGCAATCATTTGAGAAACCAAGGCTGTCGAGTCTGCCAATAAGAATGTGGTGATTGACAGAGTCGAAAGCCTTGGCCAGGTATGAATCAGTGGCTTTGGTATTAGCATTGATCATTGTCCCAAAATATTTCTTTGTGTATATTATTGCAAAGGCAGTGAATGATATGAATGATAACTTTGAGTACCGGTTTGTTCTATATTGAAAAACAATGTATTTATTAGAAGGCATCTGTACATTTTACAATATAGATTTATACAGTTTGATCTGGGTTTCTCAAGAGAAAGGAACAATAAGATCACTTCACAGGGTTTAAATGTGCTTCATCTTAGTTTATCAGAGTTAAGCTGTCCACAGTAACATTCTGAAAGTAGTACAACTCATAATGCCCAAATGTCCAAGATCAGCATATTAGCAATAATAACAATACTTGTGGGGCTGCTTATATTTGTCCTGTTACAAACGTGTATAAGTTTGTAATGGAAATGTGTTTCTTGCATATCCCAACTCCCCCTGAGCTGCTGCAGGAATTGGGGTCACGGCTAGGGTCACCAAACTAGCAATTGGGGTTAAGTGCCTTGCTCAAGGGCACAGCAAGATTTCTTACCTGGTTGGCTCTGGGATTTCAAACCAGCAACATTTCGGTTACTGGCCAAACCCTCGAACCTTGAAGCTATCTGTCGATGAATGAGGGGTATAAATGAGGGGTACCCACCAGTGCATTTGCAGCTCCCTATATTGCTGTGCCACATTTTAACACCCCTTTAGCTGTCTTAAGACATAAAGTACAGACATGAAATAATTGCAGTTCTATAAAGAATTACAATGTAAGATTATTGCAAATACTCTTTACTTCACATCAAACAAGCTCGGTTATGTGTGGGACAGGGAAATGTGAATAATTTGAATCCAAGATTACATGTGTCCTTTGTTAGGGATGTAATTTTTCAACAGATAAATCGGATTAAATCATTGATCACAAATTACTTTTCCATTTGTTGGTGTGAGAAGAATCATCACTAGCTGAAAGAAAAATAGGAAATGAAAAAATGTTAACAACTAGAAAATGGTAATACATTAACCGAATGGTGTAACATAATGTAATGTAAGTGAAATTAAGACATACCAACAGTTATCTTCCCCTCCTTCTCCAGTTTCTTTAGGTGATGCACAAGGTTCACCTCTGCTGCTCTATGCAGATGTTCAGGTGTCTCCTTTTCCAGAAAAGTACATTTTACAAAATGGGTTACAAAGTAGATTATTCATGGTAAAGGTTTTCAAGGGTGCAAAAAGTTGGAACCGTTCCGAGGTTTTCCCACCAGACCCGATATGCATAAATTATATATTTTTTAAACTGAGACCATAAGACAGTCAGACCCGTTCCGAAAAGGCCCCTTGAAAAAACATACCAAAGTAGATCCGTGCTTGTTCGGATCCAAGATACCAATGCAGATCCGAGAGTAAAAAGAGCGAAAAATAAACCAACCGGGCGCTGTCAGCACCACCAACAAACAAGCGATGTTGCCCAAATGATCCACAGTTACGGGTCCTTAAAAACTACCTATAACAAATTACACAATGTGTAGCATATTCAAAACCTTGTAGCCTATTGTTTTAATGGATTTTACTTTCCTAAAACAATAATTGTCCATCTCGTGGTTCAGCTGTCAGAGATTTGAGCACCAAATGCATCAGGGCATTGCATGCATGGGCCTATTAGGCTTAGGTGTTCACTGTGTGATATTCACATTTAAAAGCAGGCACACGTGAAGTGAGCAGCCGGAACCAGTTTCAGCTGGACATAAGCTATATGTTTTATTGAGTGTCAATTGGCTGACACAGATAATTCAGCTTGCGTAGTACTCATCACCTCACACACATTAAATGAACAGAGGACGGGTCCAATCAGGTCCAGTCGGTAACTCAATTTTAATTGCACATACACGAGACCCGTGGCAATTATATCAGACCCGACCCAAATCCGAGACAAAAGTCTGAATTTAGGACCCAGACCTGGTCGGATCTCAAAATGTTGGGTCTGTTGGACCCGTGAAGACCTCTAATTCATGGGTTACACCTCTGTCATTGTTGTCAACATCCCACAGCCACCGCAGCCATATTGATGCTCAAAAGTAGAACAGGGACTAATGACTTTGAAAAGGGGCTAATGACTTTGCCTAAATTACACTATAGGGGCTTATGATGACATTGCTAGTACACAGAGTATTTAGTAGGAAACAACTTTTCCATTATCATCATGTTTTCAAATTTACTTTAGACAGATGGCAATGTTGTCAGTAGCTAGCAAAGTTCATCAAATCAAATTTTATTTCCATCACATGCCCTGAATACAACTGGTGTAGACTTTATAGTGAAATTATTGCTTACGAAACTTTCCCAACGATGCAGAGTTAAAAAAATGATATACAAAAGTAGTAACTTACACAAGGAATAAAATAAAATACACAAACGGTATTTGGTATTTTATTAGGATCCTCATTTGCTGTTGCAAAAATGTGCACCTAATCTACCTGGTGTCCACACAAAACATGAAACAATGGAACTATATACAGGGAGTAACAGTACCAGATCAATGTGCAGAGGTATGAGGTACTTGAGGTAGATATGTAGACGAAGCCACAGTAAAATGACTAGCAAAAATAGCACTCAAAAATAGCTAGCAATGCTAACATTAGCTAGATAAAATCTGGAGATCTCCCCTCAATCTTAGCTAGCTACTGTAGCTAAGATTATACTGCATCTAGGTTTTCCTACTAATTATTTGCCTTCTTTAGAAATGTCATCATGTTTTCAAGTCACAGTAATGCACTTTTGATTAAATCTTCATCAGTCCTAAAACAAACATTCAAAACGTGACCCAATGTGCAACCCATATAATTCTATAGGCAAAGCAGTGTTAGTAGGCTTTGAATGATGTAACATTATTTGGTCAGCATCTACACATACCGTATATCAACCTTATGTTACCAAGGAATTTTATCAAATGTAACCAAAGGAGGTTCAGGACCTGGTTGCATAAAACACCTTAAGTTACCTTTAAGGGGAAAGTTTCCCCTTAAAGTTAAGTCAGTTGCACAAAACATTTTAAGGTGAATTTCCCCCTTAAATTAAGTGAAAAAGTTATGGTCCCCACGAAGTCCCTTAACTGCTTCATTCAGTATGGATATCAATGTAAACAGCACTTGTGGATGTTGCTTTCATCTGCTCTGGTTACAAAAGTTTGAACATCAAAAAGCTATCTACTTAGCTAAACGATGGAAGATGCACAATCCATGGCTATAAAGATAGCTGGCTAGTTACAGTGGTTCCTCCTTTAAAAGTTGTGTCATACTGCAGCACACCTTCCGGGCTGTAGCAGAATTCTATGGCACATTATTTAACATTTTTAACATTAATGCAAGTTAGTGCTAGTTTGACTACCAGAGGGCATCTTTGAGAAGCATTTGATAGTCTTCCATATATATTAGCATTACTAGAGAATTTAAAACCTTTTTTGTAAGAACATAGGATATGGGACTGATTTTAAGAAATGTGGCTTAATTAATTTGATTAATATTATGGTGTTTCTATTCCAAGAAAAACGAACAACGAAACCCTCAGGGTTTCCGTTAGGATGGAACGGAAAATATGGCACTGTAAAACGTGACGGTCAGGAGTAGGCTACAGCATAAGAGGATTGGAGGATTCTAAACTAATATCTAAGGGGCATAACATTCCCACACCATAATTGCAGTGTAACCCAATAATCAAACAGAGATTCAGTGAAAATAAAAAATTGCATTGATTTATCAAGACCAGTCCCCATGCTTGTCTCAGAGCAGTGCAAAACGATGCTGAAATAGTTATTGCTTCAAATCCTATTGCTTCTAACTTGAAAATTCTCTTTAAATAAATAAGACCTACACCACTTTTAACAGCACATTACTCAACACTAGTGAGACTCATTTTGCCTACGGTAGGCCTACAGTATATATCGAAAAATATTTTTTTCAATGACGTGACTCTACGCCAATAATTGCATTTAGAAAAAAAAAATGTTTTATTTGTCACATACACATGGTTAGCAGATGTTGATGCTTGTGCTTCTAGTTCCGACAATGCAGTAATAACCAAAGAGTAATCGAACCTAACAATTTCACAACAACTGCCTTCTACACACAAGTGTAAAGGGATGAAGAATATGTACATAAAGATATATGAATGAGTGATGGTACAGAACGGCATAGGCAAGATGCAGTAGATGGTATCGAGTACAGTATATACATATGAGATGAGTAATGTAGGGTATGTAAACATATTAAGTGGCATTGTTTAAAGTGGCTAGTGATAAAAAAATGTACATCAATTTTTCCAATTTTAAAGTGGCTGGAGTTGAGTCAGTATGTTGGCAGCAGCCACTCAATGTTAGTGGTGGCTGTTTAACAGTCTGATGGCCTTGAGATAGAAGCTGTTTTTCAGTCTCTCGGTCCCTGCTTTGATGCACCTGTACTGACCTCGTCTTCTGGATGATAGAGAGGTGAACAGACAGTGGCTCGGGTGGTTGTTGTCCTTGATGATCTTTATGGCCTTCCTGTGACATCGAGTGGTGTAGGTGTCCTGGAGGGCAGGTAGTTTGCCCCCGGTGATGCGTTGTGCAGACCTCACTACCCTCTGGAGAGCCTTATGGTTGTGGGCGGAGCAGTTGCCGTACCAGGGAGTGATACAGTCCGACAGGATGCTCTCGATTGTGCATCTGTAAAAGTTTGTGAGTGCTTTTGGTGACAAGCCGAATTTCTTCAGCCTCCTGAGGTTGAAGAGGCGCTGCTGCGTCTTCTTCACAACGCTGTCTGTGTGGGTGGACCAATTCAGTTTGTCCGTGATGTGTACGCCGAGAAACTTAAAACTTACTACCCTCTCCACTACTGTCCGGTCGACGTGGATAGGGGGGTGCTCCCTCTGCTGTTTCCTGAAGTCCATGATCATCTCCTTTGTTTTGTTGACGTTGAGTGCGAGGTTATTTTCCTGACACCACACTCCGAGGGCCCTCACCTCCTCCCTGTAGGCCGTCTCGTCGTTGTTGGTAATTAAGCCTACCACTGTAGTGTCGTCTGCAAACTTGATGATTGAGTTGGATGCGTGCATGGCCACGCAGTCGTGGGTGAACAGGGAGTACAGGAGAGGGCTCAGAACGCACCCTTGTGGGGCCCCAGTGTTGAGGATCAGCGGGATTGGAGGATTCTAAATAAATATCTAAGGGGCATTTTTTGTTAAAATCTGTGAGAATATCTGAGAATATCTAAGGGGCTTTTATACAATTCTAAATTAATTCATAATAATAATAATAATCGCTTTGTTGAAAAAGTTCAGGTATTTTTAGAGAGGATTTTGTTTTCATTTAACCTAGAGTGAGTGAGAAAAAGGCAATTTTTGAACATGGGGTGAGACATACTCACTCATTTGTAAATAAAGCCAGTTTGTTTTTTAGAATTATTTATTTCTGGAGAAACCAAAAGCCACAATGTCCCAATTAATTAGTATCTACCTTTCCAATTACTTTTAGAGTTTGGGATTTACAAATGTGCGCTTTTCATGTAATTTTTCGTTAAATCCAGTTCGGATTTAAGAATAACTTTTGACTGACGCCTTTAGTGAGAGGTCTAATGCTTTAATATTTAATAATATCTGCCCACCCAATTCATATCTAAAGGGCCATTTTTTGCACCATTATTAGTTACATTGTTTTAGTTTGAACAGTACAGACAGGCACTAAGAACAGCGGGAACATTTCCCTAGTCAGCGCCATAATTAATGCAAGGCCCCTTAAAGTGTTGCTCTGTGCTACCCTGTGGTGCAGGTTGGGGTCCAACCCCCCTCCCCCATGGGCTAGGTCTGCCTTCTGTGCGCTGCTCTGTGGCCCGTCCCGTGCCTCCTGCTCTCATGCCTTGAACCTCGTGCGCCTACCTATATCTCTGTGGAAAGTATATATTGTCCTGCTAGAAACGTTTGCAGAATTCACAGCATGCTACACTTGTGAAAAACAGGGTTAATAATATATCTGTGAGAATATCTAATCACTCGAAATAATTTAATAATAATAATAATTGCTTTGTTTTAAAAATAAAAATAACGATATTTTGTTTTCAAATAACGTAAAGTGAGCGAGAAAAAGACCATTCTTGAACATGGGGTGAGACATTGTTACTAATTTGTAAATAAAGCCAGTTTGTTATTTAGAATTATTTATTTCTGTTTTTAGAGGGAGAGAAATCAAAAGCCTACCATCACCTCATGGGTCTCCTGGGTCTCCCAGTCGTGGCCGGCACAGGTATTGAACCAGAATCAGTTTGCACTGCGATGCAGTGTCTTAGACTGCTGCGCCACTCGGGCGCTGTACAACGTGACTTTAGGCTACAGTACTACAGTAAGAGCAAAGTAATCCTAACATTTCCACACCCTAATTGTAGTCTAAGCTTCTCTTAGAATAAAAACCTTAGTGTAACAACAGTTTTAGTAAGTGATACTGAAGTCGTGCACAATTATCAGTTTCTATTTAGGTTTATGTAGCCCATTCATTGTCAGTTAGACACACAGTAGCGCCTTGGGATCCAAAAGCATAATCAGTGCTCTGACTCCCCCTTGCGCTGGTCTGGAGCAATGAAGTAGTGACGCAGGGTACCGTACTAAACTACAAAACTTTTAGTGGAGCAACCATTGTAGCTATAGCTACTCTATAAGCTAGCTTGACATACTAGAAAGTAATATAAACAAGTTTAGAGAAAAGTAACTTCCATAAATGTGGTTTACTATCTTCTGAAGAAATTTGGTCATCCTGTCTTGATTGCAGAAGTCCTATTTTCTTATCTCACAAAACGAGTCAGTGAATCATGCCATTTCCATGGTAACCAGATACTCTTTCTGCCATACATGTCTTCAAACTCCTGTAAAACCCCTTAAGAATGCCCTTACTTAAAATATTTGAGGGGCTCTATGCAACGCCCTTGAACAATTCCCTTAGATAAAGGGAAATTATTCCTTAAGGGATTAAGGGAAACACTTAAGATGTTCTATGCAACCGGGCCCCTAACTTTAAGTTGTAATGTACAAACCTTGTAAACGACTTTGACCAGTTCCATAGATGAAAATGTGTTCCCTCCGGCTGCCTGGAGGACACTGAGGATCTGTTGCTCTCTGAGGTTTCTATGGCTGATGTAATGCTGGATCTTAGAACCAGCGTCTTGAACCACAGGTCCATGACCTAAAGAAATGAGTTTGGGAAGAAAGTAACGTAGATGTTTTTGTATCAACTCTTATGCATAGCTGTAAATGTAAACTAGTAATCTGAAGAAGAGCCTCTCAAATCATGATGTCATGTGGCTTCAGACATCTATATATTTTTGTCCACTTAATGACACACTCTACATCCCAATTGGCACCCTATTCACTATTTAGTGCACTACCAGGGCATATGGAAAAAATTACTGCACTAAATAGGGAATAAGGTGCCATTTGGGATGCATTCCCATGAGTTTTAAGAAGTGTTTCAGAGCTCAATAACAAACCTGGGTATATTAGGTCAGCCTGTGAGTCCAGCAGAATTTGCAGAGATTTCATATAGTCATAGAGATCTTCAAACACGGCTGTTCCCTCCCCCAAAATACAGTCTCCTGAGAAGATGGCCTTCTCTTCCTCCAAAACAAGGGCCATGTGGTCATCTGTGTGTCCTGGGGTGAACAGGACTCTGCGCGCGCACACAAATGTACACACCCACAGTTATACATAGAGCCATAATAAAGCTTATGCACTTCACAGTGCTTGACTTGGACTGAAATAGGTGCTGGGACTGTTTATATCTAGGTGCAGGAGCTTCACAATACTTCTGAGCCAACATTCTATAAGAGGTGCAGGAGCTCAAGCAGTAGAATGGAGGTGCCGGTACTCAGCTCCGGTGAGCTGCTGCCCAAGTCAAACACTGGCACTACACTATTTACACAGTAACGTTACACTTACTTCAGTGTGGCCCCCTCAGTTTCTATGACGTCTCCATGTTTCAGGTAAGTGTACGTCTTACTTGGTCCTATTCTTTCGTCAGTTGGGGGAGAGCGAGGGAGTTTACTTACTTGTAACTCAGAACCTGCGTGGAGAAATAAAAGCACATAGGCACACAAGCGATGTGTGTCTTTCTGAGTCAGCGTCAACAAAAAGCACAAAACGCCCTGGACCAGATCTAAAAGGCCTCTGAAGCTGTCAATCTGTGGCTGACAAAATGAGACAGTTACCATCGTCAGGTGTCACTCACTTCCAGTAATGTCTCTGCAGATGTCGATCACCCCACCTGTATGGTCGTGATGCCAATGGGTGACAATGATCTCCTGGATGGCAGTGTTGAACTGGCTCAAGGCTTGTTGGAGACTGCTGATGTACTCAGGGACGGCAGGCTCTCCTGTGTCTATCAACACTCGCCTTAAAACAAGAATGGTCTGAATTTAATTCATGCAGTTTGATACTTTTGTGTAGTTTCCATATCCATAACACTCTTTCAATAAAATTGTACTACATTAGACCTTCAACTGAAAATGGATAGGAACGCATGGAGCAATGCTGTCCAAGAGGGGAAATGCGAGGCTAGTACAGGTGTGGAATACATTTCCACAAAACGAAAATACCTTTTCCCCGTTCCAACTAAATACGTATTGGTTCCTTGTAGTGTCATTGGACCAGGATTGCATCCCAGGATTCGCACAACTCTGGACGATAGCTGCTCGATACGAGGGAGTATTGCACTCATGGTTCACGACGCAATCAGGTACGTATATCAATTGTGCTGATGTTAGTAACTCAAAGCCCCGTGCAATGTGAAAATAAAAACTGTAGTCCAAGACGCTGAAGTTGTAAATTAGCTTTGAACTTCACCTCTCCGATGTAAATAAACATTGACCTGGAGTGGAGGATTACTTCCTGTGTGACGTGGCACCTCACCTCGTTTCAAAATAAAAGCCTCATTATCCAAATAAAAGTGTTTGCTAAAAGTCATAACAATGTAGCCTCAAACTACAAAACGATTGCATATCATTTCATAATAATTATAGTACATCGTAAATACGCCCCCCCCCCAAAAAAAGAATATATATATATATATATATTTATAGATGGCAATGACAGTCACAAGCACGAGATGGTAGTAACTGAGCTAGGTCAATAGGTAGAGCCATTGTCAAATCTTCTTCAGAGATACATGCTTAATCAATTGACTATATCAGTATGTTGTAGATAAAGTGTGACAGGATAATAAGATAATTACGATTTATGATAAAACACATTTGCACATTTCTCTGTAGAAAAAAAACAAGAACGACCGTTTTCAGCACAAACTGTTGAAAACAACTATACGTCATGTTTGTGTGAGCATTTGTTTCTTTCCAGCTTAAATATCACCTTGGGTTTGTTTAGCCTCTGTAAGTGTATTGACTTAAATTATTTATAGTAAGTAAAGCTAAATGATTTTTGTCTGCTGTCATCGGCATAAATGTAATAGACCTTCACACATTTCTACATGTCATTTATTACACGATTTAACACCAACTCATTTAATTTGTTTTGACTTTGCAGTTCCTATGCATTGGCTGTATTGTCATTATATAGAATATAAGGGACAACATGATCTTAAATAAAGCTGTGTGATATTTATTTTATTCATTCTATTACCCCCCTAAGTGCTTCATGAGTAATAGTACATGCATTACAAGAGATCAATACAGTCAAATTAACCCATAAAACTGACATAGGATGCAGCTGTAAATCGTACAATGGGTCCAACTACACCCATAACACAACCCATCCCACTGAATGCTGTGTTTGATATTTGTCTCTCATAAATTGTGACCTATAAAAATGGCTGCTTGGTCTATATAATATTTACAGGAGCCTTGAGAGGTAGCAGAGACCTTTTCTAAATGAAATGGATCCTGCCATCTGGGTATCAGGGCCCTTTTCTTCTCTTCTCTCCCTCTGTAATTACACAACATAATGGCTGTGCAATCTGTCTGTAATCTCACATTATAATCACTCTGCTTTCCTTCCCTCTGCACCTCACTCTCTCTCCACTGCTGCTAATTCAATATAAATGTAAATGACCGGGAGAAAGAATGGAGAAAGAAATGTAGAAATCTCATTTTTATTTACATGCCTAATCACAATAAATTGTTCTGTGTGAATTTTGGTGAAATATGAATGGGGTCGCAGAGGATAAGGGAAAAGGAAAATGAGAGAAGTTTGAGGATGTTTGAAGAATCCTTTGGTTAAAGCGTTTTATTTCACAAATCCATCATAGTGCCCTTGTTATAGGCTTACTGAACCATAGTGCTATTCAGACATGAACTATTTCTTCCATTTAAAAACATCACAGAACCCTTCATAATTCATAAAAATAAGGAATGTAACGGCACTAATTTTATCATAATTTATTATTGAAAATGCTCAAAAACGTTGCGTAATTACGTCTCCCATTTAGAAACTTAATTTACCAATGGTTTAAATGGAGAGAGAGACTGGGAGAGAGAGAGAAGGAGAGAGACAGAGGGAGAGAAACCAGCTCATTGGACCGAAGACACGTTGCCTTAATAATGTATGACTAAGCAGGTGTAGCAGGATGAGAGTTTAAATATGGATTATAGATAACAGACATTTTAGGGTAGATGCCTGATGTGTAATCTCTCAACTGTCCTTCAACAAATCACTGCAATATACACCCACTAATATTTTATGGGAGCAGTTGTGAGGATGCCCGAGTCACAATTATCTCTTGAATATCCCACTTTGCTTGTGTTGTTATCAAAGTATTATTATCCAAATACAGTCTCTACTTCACCTATGTATTTCTTATACTATTCGGACTGTACTCCATGTATCTGCTGTTTACTAGTTTCATCATTCAGAATCCTTGTATTCAAGCAATATCTCACCGTTCATTACACCCCTAAACCTAACCCTGTCAGTCCCGAGTCCATTCAAATGAGATACAAGCAATGATGTATGCATGAGCCCTGAGTGCAGTGAAGGACTCTTCAAGTCAAAGTTGTGATAACATTTTCTTTGCGTCTGCATAAACCCTTCTTGAAATGTATCAACATGTTCTGTCCCCTGACAAACCTTTGACTGCCTTGTATGATGTCACCACCAATGAAGGATGCTTGACTTGTTACTATCCCTCCTCTTGCTGTGATGAAACATCGACGGGTCTGTAGTGGATTGAGAGCTTGAAGTTCCTCTGTGTCCACATCACTAAGGAATTAACATGGTCCACACACACCCACACAGTTGTGAAGAGGGCACTACAACGCTTCTTCCCCCTCAGGAGGATGAAAATGTTTGACATGGGCCCTCAGATCCTCAAAAAGGTCTACAGCTGCACCATTGAGAGGATCTTGACTGGGTGCATCACCACTTGGTACGGCAACTTCAAGGCACCAGACCGCAAGATGCTACAGAGGGTGGTGATCACTGGGGCCGAGCTCCCTGCCATCCAGGACCACTACAATATACCAGGCGGTGTCAGAGGAAGACCCAAAAAATGGTCTAAGACTTCAGCCAACCAAGCCATAGGCTGTTTTCTCTGCAACCGCACGACAAGCGGTATCAGTGCACCAAGTCTGGAACCAACAGGACCCTGAACAGCTTCTAAACCCAAGGCATTAGACTGCTAAACAAGACCTCTAAATAGCTAATCAAATGGCTACCCAGACTACCTGCATTGACCCTTTTTTGCACTAACTCTCTTGCACTGACATTGCACACACACTAGACTCTACCCACACACTCACACATACTTACACTGACACCCCAACACACACACACACACACACACACACACACCCCCCCTCCACACACACACACACACACACACACACACACACACACACACACACACCCACACACAGACACACACACACACACACACACACACCCACACACAGACACACACACACACACACACACACACACACACACACACACACGCAAACACATACACACACTACATACGACCACACACACATAACACACGCACACATGCATACTAGCACTACACACACACTCTCTCTTTCACACACACACACATAATTTCACACTCACCACATACACTGCTGCTACTGTATTTTTTCCTGCTGTCTAGTGACTTTAGCCCTACCTGTAGCTACCTCAATTACCTCATACCCTTACACATCGACTCGGAACTGGTACTCCCTGTATATAGGCATGTTATTTTTTACTAGTTATTGTTATTCATTATTCACTGTATAGTTAGTTATTTCTCGTGTCACTGTTTCATTTTTTTTTTTTTTATCTTTCACTCTGCATTGTTGGAAATGAGTAAGCATTTCACTGTTAGTTAGTCTGCATCTGTTGGTTACGAAGTACGTGACAAATAAAATTGGATTTGATTGAGCTTCTTGTAGTCTATGTCTAGGAATTAGGGTGCCATTTGGGATGAAAGTCTACGTGTTGTTCTTTTAAGTTCTGTCGCTAGAGGTCATATGGGGAAACAGGTGAGAGTGCTGAAAGGCAGACATTTATGTAACAGAGTGGGATTGACAATTTACACCAGCAATGAAAGAGCAGGATGCTATTGATCTGTCCCCTACCCTGGCCACCGCACCGTATCAATATTGCCAGCCAAAATCAATATGATGTGTATAACAAGGAGCTGAGAGCCTGGTCAGAAGTAGTGAACTATGTAGGGAATAGGGTGCCATTTAGGACGTAGCCAGACTCAGTTAGCCTAGCTTTCCTTACTCTACCACATTAGCATTCGCAATGTTTTCCTGTCTGACTGCTCCTGCCTCTTCACTAGAGTGGAGGGCTAGCTAGATATTGCTTAATTAGTTTCATCAGCAGGAATACATTAAATCCAGTCACACCGAGAGACAATGAGCCCCTTTGTGCCCCTTCGTGAAAACATATTCAAGTGTATTGATTTTCCACACTGAATAAAACCTCCCTTTGATACTTGAGAGAGAGAGAGCTGCTGTCATCAAGGCAAAGTGTGGCTACTTTGAAGAATCTCAAATATAAAATATATTTTGATTTGTTTAACACTTTTTTGGGGTTACTACATGTTTCCATATGTGTTATTTCATAATTTTGATGTCTCCACGATTATTCTACAATGTAGAAAATAGTAAAAATAAAGAAAAAGGCTTGACTGAGTAGGTGTGTCCAAACTTTTGACTGGTACTGAAATCATTTAACTTGATTTGCTGTTTGTATTGCCTCCTGATTTATCAGACATTTTCTTATTTGCTTATTCTTGTTCATTTTCTTATTCACTTCATACCCGCCGTACAGTTCAATGAATCCACCTGTTGTCCCTGTATAGTAGATCGCTCCTTTGAGTGGGAGAGGTCAATCTGATCTGATAAAATACGTTGATTATTTCATGGGGTTGGACTGTCAGACTGAACACTGTTTCTCAAGAGAAATGTGTGGTGTTTTTTTGTCACATTTATCCTATGTTATGTGTTAAATGATGCCAATGTGATTGCACACCTTTTCAATTAAATAGGTTTTTATGAGTGCACTGATATAAGTGGATGCATGTGGCATTTTGGCAACTTTATATCAGAGTTGTGCATGTTGTCATAGAAATAGATAGAGGACTCATCATTGATATAATTTGTTTTAGCAAGGACAATGCCATTGAGGGATTGCACCGTTTTAAAGAATTCAACTAGGTGGGGATTCCTATGAGTTGGAAGCAATCAGCCAATGAAGAAGAAATGGACAACTTAAAATTGAGATGTTGCTCATGTTGTAACAGATGCTAGAATTGCACAGATACAAATATGAGGCCTCTATCTATCTCTATGGCCTGTTGTTCAGAGGAGTATCTGCCCTCTTATTAGCTAGAATGGTCCCATCTGATCTCGCCTCCTCCTGCCTGCCTTCCATATTTGAGGACATGTATTTCTATTGTTAGAGCGGTCACTCGAATATCTTGTCAATATAATAGACAATCTTTGCTATTAAGTGTCAAATAAAGTAACAGGGTTGACCGTAAGAGCGTTGGCAATTTGTCTATCTATGGGTAACAGGGCTGACCGATTATACTCGACCCGCTCAGTTTTCCACCACAAAACACCAAAAGATTGTCAAAAAGAGTAGAACCAGCTCACCTGCTTTTACACTAACATATGACTATCAGATGTTAAATTTTCTTTAGAATAGTTTTTTTTTAAAGGAAAAGTTTCACCATATTATTGAATTATCCATGTGGTCTTCATTAAAGGGCACTTCATTTAATATAACGGCCTTGTAAAATTCAAAGGAACTTAAATGGCACTCTTTTCATGGAATGACCCAACAGTACTTTGGTTCAAATCAAATCAAATCAAGCTTTATTTATACAGCACATTTCAGACAGGTCTGTTAAAAGATCTCTTTTTAAATATGTCCACAGTTTTGGCCCCCCTCAGGTTCTCTGGCAGGGTATTCCAGAGGCTGGGGGCATAGTAACTAAAGACTGCCTCTCAATGCCTCTTGGTCCTAGGCTTTGGGATAGTTAAAAGGCCAGTGCCAGAGGACCTGAGGGACCTACTGGGTGTATATAACTTAAAAGCATGTCTGACATGTATTGAGGTGCACAATCGTGGAGTGATTTAAAAACTGATAGAAGAATCTTAAATTAATTCTAAAACTCACAGGCAACCAGTGCAGAGACCTTAAAACCGGTGTAATATGTGCTCTCCGTCTGGTCTTGGTCAATATCCGTGCTGCAGTATACTGTATGTTTTGCAGTTGACCTATGGCTTTCTTGGGTAGACCAGACAGGAGAGCATTACAGTAGTCATGACTGCTTGTAATAAAAGCATTGATGAGTCTCTCTGTATCAGCCTGAGAGAAACGGCCGCACCTTTGCAATGTTCCTCAGGTGGTAAAAAGCTATTTTGGTCACATTCCTAATTTTTGATTCGAAATTGAGTACAGAATCTAAAATAACACCTAGGTTTTTTACCTGGTGTTTTATCTTTAATGCCCATTAATTAAAATGTGCGTCCAGAATCTCTCTCTGCGCTTTGGATGCAACAATAAGTACCTCGGTCTTGTCTTGATTTAGCTGGAGGAAGTTGTGAGCCATCCAAGTATTTAAATCACTAATACAGTCTAATAATTGAACCATGGAGCTAAAATCCTCTGGTGACACAGAAATGTAAAGTTGTGTATTGTCTGTGTGGCAGTGAAAACCAATGTTGCGTTCTTGTCGCATGTGCAGAAGATCCAACACTTTTTCCATCTCGTTTAAAAAATATTCCTGGGCCAGATTGTGTTGTTGTTTCTATCAGTTGTTTGAAGTTGCGGTCATGGAGATTCCCAATCCTTTGATATATGTAGGTACCTGCTACCAATTGCCATGTTTAGCTCATTTGTTGTCTGTTTAAATCATGTAAAATTGTGTTTTGCACATACAAATAAAGCAAGTGGTGGATGTGAGAGATTATTACTTAGCAGCTTTCATCCCCTCAGGACTAAATTACGGCAGTTCCATTTGCCAATATGCTGATTCACGGCAGGCCCGTGTCTCAGGCTTATCTGGACTGGAGCCAACTCGATACAAACTGTCAGACAGTGGCAGGAAGCTACTGATTAAAGATGCCTAATAAAGGTTTTGTATAATTTCAGATAGTAGTATTGAAAGTAGAGTTCACGCCATCCAATTCTTATGATATTCTATGAATTCCAATTCGTACGATATTTTACAAATGTATAAGTACTTAAGATCCCATTCGATCTCTTTAATATGAGCAGTCATGGAGCAAAACAATCCTGAGGAGTGAGAGAGAGAGAGAATTGGGATGTCCTGAAGTGCGACCACAGCATCTATTGCTGAATTGTTAATAGAAGCAGAGCACAGACTGAGGTGTGAATCCCCAAAGCTATGGCAAAGACTGTGCACCATATGGCAGTAGGCAAGGTTCCATGGCAGCTCTCTGCATGTGAAGAATCACACAGACACATGAACAGAAGTAATAGGAAAATACAGATCTATTATATGCTAGGACAGTTTATTGCATGGCTGGTTATACCCAATCCATACTGCTATTGGTTCTTCCATGCCATACCATTCTGAAGGGGGGTTTCTCGCCAGACTAGCACATTCAGGCAACAGAGTCATTAACTTTTTAAATAGAAAGGTGACTATTGTTGGCCCATGGAAAATGATTTCAACATCATTTGCAATTCTGATTTTTAGCACATTTGTGAAAGTTTTAAATATTGAATATCTATAGGGCTCGAAATTGTGATCCTTGCTAATTGCATAGATGTCAACAGCAACAGCGAGACCCTATCATATTAATTTAATCTGGAGATGTTGATTAGTTCTCCCTCATTTAGAACTATATATCAAGGTCCCAACTGGCACCCTATTTCCTATGTAATGCAAAGGGCTCTGGTCAAAAGTAGTACACTATGTGGGGAATAGGGTGTCATTTGGGGTGATCCTATGTCTGTATATGAGTGAGTGCAGTGCTCTTATTTCTAAGCGCAAATTGGGAGACCACCACCTGTCAGGGGACCTGCAGTTTTATGATCTTGATCCAAATGAGCTATGTGTCACCCTGTCGTCACACAGGCCTCGCTAGCACTTCAATGGAGTCTCTACCCACACACTGTCACATCTAGAATTGTTTCAGTTACACACTCACTGAATCCTCTATACTCACACATTTTCAAAAAGCAAGGAGAGGGAGGTGGTGATGAGATTTGATGAAGTTCAATGTCACTTTCAAAGAAAATATCTTTATTTTTTAAATTTCTTCATAAAGAGAGAGAACTTCCTGTAGATAGAAGCTACATCTCTTAAAGGGGCAATCCGGGATTGGTACATCTGTTTTTGGACTTCTAAATGAATACTATATGTATGAAGGACGCTAAGTAATGCCACATTGTCAGTAGCCTGGATGGACAACACAGACTAAAATGGACAAACCCTTTTATATATGCTAGACATGCCCTGTAAATTGCATTACAAACAACAACACTTCTATTTTGATAGAAACGATCTGAGATGAAAGCGTCTGTGGTAGATTGCCTGGTAGAGAATGAAGGCGTGATTGAGCAGTGTTGGCTTTTGAAAGAGCAGGTAGGCTAAACCTCCCCTTTTCATTCTTAGATCAAGCCAATGAATGACTCTCTAGATAATACCCACCTCAGGCCAGGAAATAGAAAGAAGCTGTTGTGTCTGTCAGATGCAAAGACATATTGGATTCAGTCAAAGAAGTTAAAGTTAAAGACCAGCTTTTCCCCGTCTTACCATAGAATGCCCGTGGACTGATTGTGACCCAACTGTGGACTGAAGTTGATACCTGTCTGAGGTTTTTCCCGATGCTCCTACAGGCCTACTGTAGGAATTTGCACTATCCAGAAGGAATTTTAAAGATCCTGCAGGAGTAGAACCTCTGGGATTTTTTGATATTCCTGTCGGACATGCTTTCCTGTAGGATTCCCATGGGATCGTTTTGTTTGGGAGACCTTCAATCTAAGCATATGATATAATGACGAGGAAATCATGTTTTGACCGAAATGGTCTTCATCACGATGGTTGTCGTGGCTCAGTGGTATGTTCACACAGCTGGAAGAGAGAGAGGAAACACATAATTTCCTCTCTCACTTCCTTCCCTCTCTCCATTGGCTAAATTGGATCAGACATGCAGGTTCTTGATAGGTTGAGGGTGAGGGGGGGGGTGGTTGTTGCTGTTGCTAGGATTCTGTTGCTAGGATCTCCGCTGTCGCTAGGCTCTGTAGGAAACATGTAATGAATTATGGATGGTTGATTTTCTCATAGAGGCCTCATCTGAAATGCAGATGAGCTCAATCCTCCCTCCTTCCCTTCTCTCCCTCCGCTCTGCTTTCCCCATACACATACTTTATTCTGGGTTCATTAAAGGAATCAGGAGTTTGGAATTCGGGAGCCGGCCATTATGTAAAGCCAGTTGCCACTGCCGGGACTCTAGAATATTGATATCAATTCTCATGCAAACACAGGTCAGAGGTCAATATCTGTTATTTTGTCTCCAGGAGGCATGGATGACGGCTCGGAACAACCCCCCCAACACCTCTCACCCTCTCCCTTCCCAGATTACAGATTACTTTTAGATGAGGGACAAAACACTGGCACCACAATACAACAGGCATTATCTCACTAACAGGAAGAGGCCGTTGAGAGCAGTGTGGAGAATGAAGGCTCATTAACAGATACTACCTGATGGTCAATGTGGCAGTAGCTGCCGTTTGCCTTATAAAACCCATGTCTACATTTGGCAACATTTTCTATGAGGTACATACGTACATATAATGGTTTAAACCATGCTTTACAATGCCTGCTGGTCAGCAGGTAGCTTAGTGGTTAAGAGTGTTGGGTGAGTAGCCGAAAGGTCGCTGGTTCAAGTCCCCAAGCAGACTAGGTGAGAAATCTATCGATGTGCCCTTGAGCAAGGCACTTAAGCCTAATTGCTCCTGTAAGCCGCTCTGGATAAGAGCGTCTTCTAAATAACGACCATTTTAAAATGTTATAATACACTTATAATATGTTATGACACTGACTGCTACCCTACATTCTATTTAAATGCAATCAATTTCAGAGTTACTGTTGAATTACAGTGGAGACCTACCAATAACTTACCAATAATAAAGAACATTGATAATTAATAAAGGAGTTGTCATATCTGGTTTGACCCTAATTTATGAGTTAGTTATTTTAACCTCTGTCTTATCGTGTAATACATTTCACATCATCATTAGCGCCCAAGGGAAGGTCCTGAGTGTTCTTATTTAATAGTATGATAATCTATACTGTTCTGATAAAGACTGATTAACATTAAGTCAGCAGTAACAGCCTGAGCCGCTATAATGTATTTATCACTGCATACATTTAATCATTGCATAAGTCTGAGTGATGAACATTCACTATATATACAAAATTATGTGGACACCCCTTCAAATTAGTGGATTTGGCTATTTCAGCCATACCCGTTACTGACAGGTGTATAAAATCGAGCACACAGCTATGCAATCTCCATAGAGAAACATTGGCAGAAGAATGGTCTTACTGAAGAGCTCAGTGACATTCAACGCGGCACCGTCATAGGTTGGCACCTTTCCAACATGTCAGTTCGTCAAATTTCTGCCCTGCTAGATCTGCCCCAGTCAACTGCAAGTGCTGTTATTGTGAAGTAGAAACGTCTAGGAGCCGCGAAGTGGTAGCTCACACAAGCTCAGAGAATGAGACCATCGAGTGCTGAAGTCTGTAGTGCGTAAAAATAGTCTGGTCTCGGTTGCAATACTCACTACCAAGTTCCAAACTGCCTCTGGAAGTAACGTCAGCACAATAACTGTTATTCGGGAGCTTCCTGAAATGGGTTTCCATGGCCGAGCAGCCGCACACAAGCCTAAGATCACCATGCGCAATGGCAAGCATCGGCTGGATTGGTGTAAAGCTTGTCACCATTGGACTCTGGAGCAGTGGAAACACGTTCTCTGGAGTAATGAAACATGCTTCACAATCTGGCAGGCCGACGATGAATCTGGGTTTGGCGGATGCCAGGGGAACGCTACCTGCCTGATGCATAGTGCCAACTGTAAAGTTTTGTGGAGGAAGGATACTGGTCTGGGGTTGTTTTTCATGGTTCGGGCTAGGCCCCTTAGTTCCAGTGAAGGGAAATCTTCTTATTGTAATTTTTTTTTAGGGGTTAGTGAAGCTTTAATATTGCAGATAGAGTGTAGCTTCCATCAATGTAATTGTCCGCATAATTTCCAATCCCCCATATATTAAAAAATATATATATATACAGTATATACAGTAACAGTCAAAAGTTTGGACACACCTACTCATTCGAGGGTTTTTGTTTATTTTTACTATTTTCTACATTGTAGAATAATAGTAAAGATTTAAAAACTATGAATTAACACATATGGAATCATGTAGTAACCAAAAAGATTTGAGATTCTTCAAAGTAGCTACCCTTTGCCTTGATGACAGCTTTACACACTCTGGCCATATACCACACCCCCTAGTGCCTTATTGCTTTAAATATAGTACACTTATCATCATTTTGTTTTTATCCAGAGAGGTTCTGAAAAATACCTAGATCCTCTATGAGGCTGTGGAGGGATCCAAGTTGTGGATTTAAAAGAAAACATGAATCTTTAGCGAACAATGACTCCTTTATTTTTAAGCCCTAGATTTTTAATCACTTGACATCATTGTTGGATTTGATTTTAACAGCTAACATTTCGATAGCAATAATAAATAGATATTCCCGATAGTGGAGAACCTTGTATTACTCCTCTTGACAGTTTAAAACTTTCTGAGAAGTAGCCAATATTTACTATTTTACACCTAGGGTTACTATACATAACTTTAACCCATTTTATAAGAGATTCTCCTAAATTGAAATATTCCAGGCATTTATATATAAACTCCAGTCGTACTATATCAAAAGCCTTTTCAAAGTCAGCTATGAATACTATCCCTGGTTTCCCAGATGTTTCATAGTGTTCTATTGTTTTCAGAACTTGTCTTATATTATCTCCAATGTATCGTCCATGTAAAAAAAAAAACTGTCTGATTATGATAAATAATATCATAATCTCTGACAATACGTTTTTTTTTTTTTATTCTAGCATTTTTGCATCACAACACTGGCGTGTAAGAGGCCTCCGATGTTTAAAATGGACTGGATCTTTATATTTACCACTTGGATCCTGTTTCAATAATAATGAAATCAGACCTTCTTATTGAGTGTCTCATAATGTGCCATTTATATAGGAGTGGTTAAGAGTATATCAAAACTGGTTTGGTATACTTCCACTGGAATGCCATCCAGCTCTGGAGTTTTCCTGGACTTAAAGGCTTTAATTGCATCAAGAAGTTCCTCCTCTGTAATGTCACCTACACATGAGTCTTTCTGTATGGCGGTTCATGTTACATTATTAATAGAAAAAAAATCCATACAATTAGCTCCGGTTAGTGGAGATGGAGAAGACTGAAGCAAAAACATATGAAGTACTTTACTTCCTCTTTCTAAATATTGTTTGGTGAGTCATGGGGGACTCCATCATTTGTAACAAGTTTCAGTCAATTGTTTTTGGTAGTATTTCTACGTTGAAGATTAAAAGATAATTTGGTGCATTTTCCCCAATATTCTATCCAGTTCGCTTTATTATTATAATATATTACACTTGATATTTTTTTGAATAAGTTCCTCCATTTCTTTTTGTTTTTCCTCTAACTTGTTATGTTCCACTATGGTACAGTTTTAATTGCTATCTATCTGTACTATTAGTCCTTCCATTTCCTTTGTTAACATGGACTCTTTTGACCTAAATGTCTTTTGTTTTAGAGATGAGTACTAAATTGCATGGCTGATTCTGTCCAACCTAAAAACAAGTTATCATCCAATAGGCTTTGATGAAATTTTCCAATATCGTTGACTATGTGGAAATTCTGTCATATATGCCAATTATTTGATGGTCCGACTGCATTCTGTCCCCTATCAACACTTTTTAAACTTTTGGTGCCAGAGAGAATGACATAAGAAAGTAGTCAAGGCGACTAGCTTGATTGAGCCTCCGCCATGTGTATCTCACTAGGTCAGGATATTTAAGCCTCCATATATCCAATATATCCATGACATTCGTGATTTCCTTAACTGCGTGAGGGTGATAGTTTGTAGTGTGATTTCCTTTACGGTCCATAGATGTATTTAAAACCGTATTATAATCTCCCACCATAATAATAGAGTCGTGTTGCTTGTAAGGCGGACAAATTATTATATATATTTTCAAATGTAATGTGGTGCGTGCTGGTGGCAGGGAAGTCAGGTGCAGGAGAATGAACTTGGTAAAAACTGAGCTGTTTAATAAACATCAAAACCACCGAAAACCAAAGTATACAAAATAACAAATAGAGGGTGCAAAACCCGTCGCCCACCAGAATAACAATAAACACCTACATACAACAAACAATCTCCGACAAGGACATGAGGGGAAACAGAGGGTTAAATACACATGTAATTGATGGGATTGGAACCAGGTGTGAAGGAAGACAAGACAAAACCAATGGAAAATGAAAAATGGATCAATGATGGCTAGAAGGTCGGTGACATCGACCGCCGAACAAGGAGAGGGACCGACTTCGGCGGAAGTCGTGACAGTACTCTCCCCTCCCTTGACGCGCGGCTCCAGCCGACCTTGGGGACGACCCGGAGGGCGATCTGGATGGAGACGGTGGAAATCTCGCAGCATAGAAGTATCCAACACGTCCTCCACCGGAACCCAGCATCTCTCCTCCGGACCATACCCCTCCCAGTCCATGAGGTATTGAAGGCCCCTCGCCCGACGTCTCGAATCCAGTATGGAACGAAGAGAGTACGCCGGGGCCCCCTCGATGTCCAGAGGGGGCAGAGGAACCTCCCACACCTCAGACTCCTGGAGTGGGCCAGCCACCACCGGCCTGAGGAGAGACACATGGAACAAGGGGTTAATACGGTAATTTGGGGGAAGTTGTAACCTATAACCTACCTCGCTCACTCTTCTCAGGACTTTAAATGGCCCCACAAACTGCGGACCCACTGTCTAGCAGAACGGTGCGCAGAAGATGGACAGCGTCCCATGTCTCCTCCCGGCGCCGGAACCAGTCGTCCACCGCAGGAGCCTCGGACTGACTCTGATGCCAAGGAGCCAGAACCGGCTGATACCCCAATACACACTGTAAGGGGTTGAGGTTTGTGGAGGAGTGGCGGAGCGAGTTCTGGGCCATCTCTGCCCAGGGCACGAATGCTGTCCACTCACCTGGCCGGTCCTGGCAATAAGACCTCAGAAACCTACCCACATCCTGGTTTACTCTCTCTACCTGCCCGCTACTCTCGGGGTGAAAACCTGAGGGAAGGATAACCGAGATCCCCAGACATTCCATGAACAACTTCCAGACCCTTGAAGTGAACTGGGGACCTCGATCAGACACTATATCCTCAGGCACCCCGTAGTGCCGGAAGACGTGTGCAAACAAGGCCTCCGCAGTCTGTAGGCGGCAGGACTTAGAGAAACGATCCACAAAGACCAGGATAGTGGTGTTTCCCTGTGAAGGAGGAAGATCAGTCAGGAAATCCACTGACAGGTGCGACCATGGCAGTTGTGGAACGGGTAAGGGTTGTAACTTACCTCTGGCCAGGTGTCTAGGAGCCTTGCACTGGGCGCACACCGAGCAGGAGGTAACATAAACCCTCACGTCCTTAGCTAAAGTGGGCCACCGGTACTTCTCACTAAGACAGCGCACCGTCCGACTGATACCAGGATGACCAGAGGAGGGTGACGTATAGGTCCAATAGATTAGCCGGTCGCGGACAGCAGACGGAACGTGTGGATGCCCAGCCGGACATTGAAGGGGAGCGGGCTCTGTACGCAACACCTGCTCAATGTCCGCGTCCAGCTCCCACACTACCGGTGCCACCAGGCAAGAGGCCGGGAGAATGGGAGTGGGATCCATGGGCCGCTCCTCTGTATCATACAGCCGGGACAATGCGTTTGCCTTTGCGTTCTGAGAGCCTGGTCTGTCTGAAAGGGTAAATACAAAACGGATGAAAAACATGGCCCACCTTGCCTGGCGAGTGTTCAGTCTCCCCGCCGCCCGGATGTACTCCAGATTACGGTGGTCAGTCCAGATGAGAAAAGGGTGTTTAGCCCCCTCAAGCCAATGTCGCCACGCCTTCAAGGCCTTGACGACAGCCAACAGGTCCCGGTCCCCCACGTCATAGTTTCGCTCCGTCGGGCTGAGCTTCTTCGAGAAGAAGGCACAGGGGCGGAGCTTCGGTGGCGTACCCGAGCGCTGAGAGAGCACAGCTCCTATCCCAGCCTTGGACACGTCCACCTCCACTATTAACGCCAAAGGGGGATCCGGATGGGCCAGCACGGGAGCCGAGGTAAACAGAGCCCTCAGGTGACTAAAAGCCCTGTCCGCCTCAGCCGACCACTGCAAGCACACCGGGCCCCCCTTCAGCAGTGAGGTAATGGGAGCTGCCACCTGACCAAAACCCCGGATAATCCTCCGGTAGTAGTTGGCAAACCTTAAGAACCGCTGCACCTCCTTTACCGTGGTGGGAGTCGGCCAATTACACATGGCTGCAATGCGGTCACTCTCCATCTCCACCCCTGACGTGGAAATGCGTTACCCTAGGAAGGAGACGGATTGTTGGAAGAACAGGCATTTCTCAGCCTTGGTCATGCTCTAACAGGCGACCAAGCACTCTGCGCACCAGGGACACATGCACAGCGTGTGTAGCGGAGTATATCAAAATGTCATCAATATACACCACTACGCCCTGCCGGTGCAGGTCCCTGAAAATCTTGTCTACAAAGGCTTGGAAGACTGGGGGCGCATTCATCAACCCGTACGGCATGACGAGGTACTCATAGTGCCCAGAGGTGGTACTGAAAGCCGTCTTCCACTCGCCCCTGAGATCTAGTTTGGTGAAGAAATTGACTATTGCTGTAGTTATGAGCGGTAGCGGGTAACTATACCTCACCGTGATCTGATTCAGACCTGATATTCAATACACATCTGATTCAGACCTGATAGTCAATACACATCTGATTCAGACCTGATAGTCAATACACGGGCACAGACCCCCATCGCAGGGATTCGGAGACATATGTTTCCATAACCTCCATCTCCACCGGAGGGTTATAGTTATGGCCAGGATTAAGGTTATAGGGTTAGGGTTCCATTAGATATCCGGATACCACAGAATAAAACAGAAATCCCTCAATGTCCTTGTGTCCTGTTGACTCCTCAGCTAAGTGTTGAGTTTGTGCTGGCAGCAGGGGTGAGCCCTGGCCCTTTGGCATGGAGGAGGGTACTCCATTCTGAATGGTGGATCTGGCTGGCTGTTCAAGACTCCAGGCTGATCACCAGGGTTGCGTTCCAAATGGCACCCTATTCCCTACATAGTACACTACGGGGGCCTGGTTAAAGTAGTGCAATATACACAGAATAGTTTATGACTGTGAGGCATGAAGCTTCTCCAGACTGGAAGAACAGTCCAGGCGCTTCACCAGCCTTGTCTCTATCCTTGAACATAAACATGCACACACACACACACACACACACACACACACACACACACACACACACACACACACACACACACACACACACACACACACACACACACACACACACGTCACCTTTCAATGGGCAATCACTCTGAGTAGTGGTATCACTAAGATATATTTGGCTTTTGCCATTCTTTGAAATTATTTTTTAAGCTTTTAATTTTCGGTCCAAATTCATTTAGATCCAGAAACAAAACACCATTCAAGCTTTGTTCCTTCAATATGAGCATTTGATGTCCTTTCCTCTTTAAAATAATACTTTCTACTATAGATGCCGTTTTGACAGGAAAACAACTTGACACCAGCTCTAACATTTTGTTTTTAGCCAAAGAAAGGATAAAAGAGTCCCCTCTAAGATTGTACTAAAGAACTCATGCATTCTAAAAGAACTCTCATGCATTCTAAAATAACTAAGAATCATTCTAAAAGAACTCCCATGCATGGAGGTCAATGTTCTGACATTCCACTCATTCTAATGTCAGATAACACGCTGATTACCAACAGAATGTAAAATACTTACAGACCTAAATAACATCTGAGGAATTTCTTAACGACCTCTCCTCATTCAACACACAGCATGTTCCCCCACTGGGTGTCATCATGCCTTGTAGTGTAGCTATTCTATTATAGTCATATTTTTCATCCTGATTCCCCAGTACACGGTTTGTCTGAGATCACCGTATCATTTGTAATTATGCAAAGCAGTCTTTTCATGCCATGCAAAAGGAAAGCAATTTTTGTATGCAAATGGTTAAATTCCCCCCGAGTGCGGCGATTGGAGGGGTGCTGATAAACGGCCTAATGATGAGTGACAGCATGCAATATTGGGGTCACCACACGTATGACACCAATGAAAATGATCAACTAAATGCCAGAAGTGTCCAGGATGAACACATGGGGGGGGCGAGATGAAACAAAGTGAAATGCCAGAGTCACAGCGACACCTATTAATCCTCAAATTGGATTGGATGTAAGAAAATATTTTCATAGTGATTGAAGTGCTGCGGAGTCTTTTAGTACGTTCAAAATGGCACTTTATCCCCTATATAGTGCAATACTATTGACCAGAGCCCTGATCAGAAGTACTAGGGGATAGTGTCATTTGGGACAATCTCCCAGATGTTGACAGTTGGAGCAACAGTCATTCAAATATCCCATGGTGGTCTTATTCAAATGACCTCTCTGAAGACCACCACAGCCAGCAGCATTCAGAGATTAGACTCAACACCTCAAAACAACCCTGAATGACCCTGAAGCTTTAACCCACCTGAGGCTCTCAGACCAATAGAAAACTACAACTGTTTTTTTGCATTACACTATAGCGAAACGAGCCCGTGGTCGCTGTGTGTGGAATCTCACATCATTCACATGGTCAGACAGGGATATAAACAGGTTGACTTTGAACAATGGCTCTGGTAGGACTCTTTTTTAAAATATGCTACGTCAGATGGGGACAGCTATTTTAAACAGCCCAACAACCTTCAACAATGGTGTCGGTCAAGTGGCCTTCCACATCAATGTGGAAAAGACAAAGGAGCTGATCCTCAATGGCAACAACTTGCCAATGTCCCAACCAGTCTCTCTGGACGACCAACCAGTGTAGGTGGTTGAGTGTTTTAAATACCTAGGCACACAAATTGATAACAAGCTGAGTTTTACAGAGAATTCAGACGGTATTTTCTTTTAAGCAATCCAACGCCTGTTTTTAATGAGGAAATTGAAGGTCAGCCAGGATGTTCTGGAGACGACATACAGCAGCTTGATGGAGAGCATCCTCACATTCAATATGACAGTCTGGTATGGTCATCTGAGCGTGAGGAGCAAAAGCAAACTGGCCAGAATAGTAAACACAGCCAGCAAAGTAATTGGTCGACCACAGGCACATTTGAGCATTCTGTTCCACAAGGCAACCAAAAAGAAGACACTGGCTGTCATTGGTGACCCCTCCCACCATCTACACCCTCAGTTGGAGAGGCTTCCCTCTGGCCGGCGCTTCAGATTGCCCATCAATGTCTTCTATGTTTTTAGTGTTTGCAACATGATGGACTGACTGGTTTAAATGTGATGATGTGAGAATGTATGTGTATGTGATCCTTTTAATGGAAGGTGATGCCAAAGAAACATGTCCATCCTTGATGGACAATAAAGTTTTATTCTATTCTATTCAAGTATTCACAGTATTGGCATGACATCACTAAAAGGGGGAGCGGCTATTTTCAGGGTCAATAATGTGGCACCACCACCTGTAGCTAGCTAGCTGTCATATGCCAAATCTTGGTGTTTCTGTAAACAGATAGGCTTTTAAGAAGGGCCTGTTCCAAGTATTCCAGTGAGACAAACCTGTCGGACCCCCCTACATTTAATTACATTTATTTAACATAACATACAGTAGTGGAACACATGCTGGGAAGAGAGCTGACCATGGTCCTGAAAAGGTGCCTTGTTTGTAGAGGGTAGAATATAATATATTTCCTTTATTTTGGTGGTAATTTGGTGGCTGGTCATTTTTATTAGCTCTGTGTCACTTCTTAGAGGGACCCAAGGAGCAAGGTTAGGACCCAGAGAGTGTTTCACTGTTTATTCAGTGTGCTTATCAAGGCAAAACAAGAGCTTATTGACGGAGCTTGGTACATACTGAGCTTGGTACATACTGAGCTTGGTACATCCTGAGCTTGGTACATACTGAGCTTGGTACATACTGAGCTTGGTACATCCTGAGCTTGGTACATACTGAGCTTGGTACATACTGAGCTTGGTACATACTGAGCTTGGTACATACTGAGCTTGGTACATACTGAGCTTGGTACATCCTGAGCTTGGTACATCCTGAGCTTGGTACATACGGTGCTTGGTACATACATATCTTGGTACATACTGTGCTTGGTACATACCGATCTTGGTACATAAGGAGCCTGGTACATACTGTGCTTGGTACATATGGATCTTGGTACATATGGAGCCTGGTACATACGGTACTTGGTACATATGGATCTTGGTACATAAGGAGCCTGGTACATACTGTGCTTGGTACATACAGAGCTCAGTACATACTGAGCTTGGTACATACTGTATTGTAGCTGGCTAAGACATTGAAAGCATAAACAACAAATGGATGACTTGAGAAACTATGGGCTCTATTCTATCTGTATTGCTGAAGCGTTAGAAATGTAAAGGTAATTTCTGACTAAGCCAACATATGCAGCGTTTTCCATGAATGCAGTGTCCACTGACGCTGTAACGCTGAACTTCTGCGATACGGATTGAATAGAGCCCTGAATGTGCCACGACCTCTATATCCTCAGAGATGATTGGGCAGAAGAGCAGAGTTAGAGCAGTTCTTTTTGTGTGTTTGCAATCCTACCAAACCACCTGTGGATCTTTTTAAAGTCACATTTTTTACTATGAAAAGCAGAATAGATTCCATCTATAAGGCTTGTTGATATATTTTTTCATGATCACTGATATTTCTTATGGTGACTTCCTTCTCTCCAGTGTGTGTGTGTGTGTGTGTGTGCGGGGCTATACGACATGAATCAGTCAGCATTCCATCCTGTTACTGTGTGGTTGGTAGGAAGTGTTGACAGCATAATCTACAGTCTGAAGTAGCATGAAGCTGCCAAGCCACATGAATCACCACCAAGCACCCAGCCAATCACAGACACTCTGGCTGACAATGAGGTGAGATTGGCAGGGTAAGGGGAGGAGGCCAAGCTAACTGTCAGGCTGATGTGACTTGGAGCTTACTCCACAGTGAGCAATGCTTTGTTAGTGTTTGTCTTTCCTGCTCATACAGTGCTGCTGTTGCTCACAAATCAAATCACATCACATTTTATTGGTCACATACATATGGTAAGCAGATGTTAATGCGAGTGCAGCGAAATGCTTGTGCTTCTAGTTCCGACAGTGCAGTAATATCTAACAAGTAATCTAACAATTCCCAACAACTATCTTATACACACAAATCTAAGTAAAGGGATGAAATAAGAATATGTAAACTACTGTTCAAAAGTATGGGGTCACTTAGAAATGTCCTTGTTTTTGAAAGAAAAGCTAAAAATGTTGTCCATTAAAATAACATCAAATTGACCAGAAATACAGTGTAGACATTGTTAATGTTGTAAATGACTATTGTAGCTGGAAACGGCTGAGTCGGTTGCTGATAATGTCGGTTGCTGATAATGGTCCTCAGTACGCCTATGTAGATATTCCATAACAAATCTGCCATTTCCAGCTACAATAGTCCCGTTGATGTGGATAGGGGGATGCTCCCACTGCTGTTTCCTGAAGTCCACAATCATCTCCTTTGTTTTGTTGATGTTGAGTGAGAGGTTGTTTTCCTGACACCACACCCTGAGTGCCCTCACCTCCTCCCTGTAGGCTGTCTTGTCATTGTTGGTAATCAAGCCCATTACTGTTGTGTCGTCTGCAAACTTGATGATTGAGTTGGAGGCGTCCATGACCACGCAGTCATGGGTGAACAGGGAGTACAGGAGATGGCTGAGCAAGCACCCTTGTGGGGCCCTAGTGTTGAGGATTAGCGAAGTGGAGATGTTGTTTCCTACCTTCACCACCTGGGGGCGGCTCGTCAGAAAGTCCAGGACCCAATTGCACAGGGCGGGGTTGAGACCCAGGGTCTCAAGCTTAATGATGAGCTTGGAGGGTACTGTGGTGTTGAATGCTGAGCTGTACCGTACATATTTATTTTTGTATTGTCTGAGTAGGCAAGAGACCTCACAATACGATGCTAAGGTTCCGAGTTGAAAGATGAGTTGAAAGTTGAAAGAATAAATTAGTTGAAAGATAAAAGGTTTTTGCAGTATAGGACACAGCATTAACATGGCCCACTTTTTAACTCTGGATGAGTTTCAAATGGTACCCTATTCCCTTTATAGTGCACTACTTTCAACCAGGTCTAATAGGGCTCTTGTCAAAGGAAGTGTACAATAAAGGGAATCGGGTGCCATTTGGAACACACAACTGTGATAGGCAAAAGGAGTTTATGCCCAAATGTAATAACATTCCACTATTCCTCCTCTGTACTGCCACTATTACTATTGTTCAGAACCGAATGGCTCAAATGGCATGATTATATATCCTTGGCTTGTCAAAGTAAACAGTCATCTCTCTGGCTGTCTTCATGGTGACATGAAATGATGGGATGCATCATGTACAATTATATCTTTCGTCGAACATGAGTGAAGTAATATCTGCTAAGCAAAATATGTGACCAGGGCTTCACTAGGATATACTTTGAGGCTGAAGGAAATACTGTACAAACTACTGGTGAATAATAGTTTGAAATAGCCAGGCATTGGTAGTGTATGCTACCAATGCCTGGTCATATCATTTCCTGGACATATCATTTCCAGGTCATATCCTTTGCAATTCAGAACATATTGGATGTACAAAACAGAATGCAATCCAATGGACACAACATACATGGAGATTGACATAAGATTTTGTGATTTAAATGGTATGAGTCTTGTCAAAGCACTAAGTGTTGGGGTAGAGCTGACAGTACTCCTATAGTGCAGATGAACCTACCATGTCTACGGCCCCAATGGCACCCTATTCCCTACATAGAGCCCTGGTCAAAAGTAGTGCACTATATAAGGAATAGGGTACCATTAGGGAATCATATTTGGACTCAGCTGTTAATAAGACACAGGGACATCCCGTGGCAGTTTATAATAGCAATAAGGCACCTCGGGGGTTTGTGGTATATGGCCAGTATACCACGGCTAAGGGCTGTTCTTAGGTACGACGCAATGCGGAGTGCTGGGACAGAGCCCTTAGCAGTGGTATACTGGCCATATACCACAAACCCCCAAGGTGCCTTATTGCTAGCCACTTTAAACAATGCTACCTAATATAATGTTTACATACCCTACATTATTAATCTCATATGTATATGTATATGCTGTACTCTATATCATCTACTGCATCTTTATGTAATACATGTATCACTAGCCACTTTAACTATGCCACTTTGTTTACATACTCATCTCATATGTATATACTGCACTCAATACCATCTACTGTATCTTGCCTATGCCACTCTGTACCATCACTCACTCATATATCTTTATGTACATATTCTTTATCCCCTTACACTTGTGTCTATAAGGTAGTAGTTTTGGAATTGTTAGTTAGATTACTTGTTGGTTATTACTGCATTGCCGGAACTAGAAGCACAAGCATTTCGCTACACTCGCATTAACATCTGCTAACCATGTGTATGTGACAAATAAAATTTGATTTGATTTGCTATTATTAACTGGTTACCGATGTAATTAGAACAGTAAAAATAAATGTTTTGTCATACCCATGGTATACAGTCTGATTTAAAGCCAGCAGCATGCCACCCTGCATCCCGCTTCTGAAGCTATGCAGGGTTGGTCCTGGTCAGTCCCTGGATGGGAGACCAGATGCTGCTGGAAGTGGTGTTGGAGGGCCAGTAGGAGGCACTCTTTCCTCAGGTCTAAAAACATATCCCAATCCAATTCCCCAGGGTAGTGATTGGGGACATTGCCCTGTGTAGGGTGCTGTCTTTCGGATGGGATGTTAAATGGGTGTCCTGACTCTCTGAGGTCATTAAAGATCCCATGGCACTTATTGTAAGAGTAGGGGTGTTAACCCCGGTGTCCTGGCTAAATTCCCAAGCTGTCCCTCACACTATCACATAATCATCCCCAGCTTACAATTGGCTCATTTCTCCCCTGTAACTATTCCCCAGGTCATTGCTGCAAATGTGTTCTCAGTCATCTTACCTGGCAAAAAAAAAATATATATATATTTATATCTACACAAGCGTGTGAACCACCAAGTTTATAATCACACTTAGGCCATTGTTGCTGCATGTATAAGTTCATCTAGAAGAACTGATTAATTTACAAAATGACAATATCATACAGTACACACACCAATTCATAGAACTGCTTTACTTGAGGCAGGCATTAGCGTAACTACATTTGGTTTACTCACAATCGTTGTCCACAACTTACACTTATTTGCCTAGGTCTCAACAATCTGAGGAAACACATATTGCTTGGTATCATTATCACTATGGTAACTAGAATTGTTATCAGTATTCACTTGACCTAACTGAGCAGTTTTCCTTCTGATCTACATTACATGGTATGGTTCAGTACACGGGACCAAAGTGAAAAAAAGACATCAAACTTAAATATGTCCTATGATTCAGATGTGATGACCAATATAATCATTTACACACACATACATAGAAATCTAAAAACAAGATTTCTGTGATTAATATATTCCAATCATTTAACAGATGAAACTTTTTTTCAATCAGTCAAATTCTCGATGCACTAAATTGTCTGTTTGGAAACAAGCTCCACAGACAAAACAATAAAGGCGCCATATTGCACAGCTAAGATCAGGTCACACTTTCTCGCACGGCATCCACAAAGACGGAGAGGTGGAGGAGAGGTAGAGAGGAGGAGTTGTGGAATGGGAGACAAGAGGGAAGGAGAGAGATCCCCGGTGAGAGCTGCTGCTGAGGCTCGGTAGTGGGTACTCCTCTCACTGTGGAAGAGCTTTGAGTATGGCGTTCACCTCCTCTGCGACAGCTGTCAATGCAAACTCAAACTGCCCCTGAGGGTGGAGAGAGAGACAATTAGGGAGAGGGAGAGAGGGGAGCAAGAGAGTCACTGTAAAGTTCAAACCAATGTTCTTTCCAGATTATTTTGAAATAGACTCACATTACAGAAATCTAAACACCTGGGGAGCTACAGTACAACGATTCATGTGAAAGATGGTCTATTAAAGTCCATAATTCTCTGTGATTCAATAAGCAACCACTAGGGGGAGTGAGACTTGCGTTTACTAACTAAACAAACAACTAAGATTTACTATGTCTGTAGCACCTAAACCACTGATGTAGAACCCTAAACTACTGAAATCAATACTGCTGCATCAGACATATATTGCAGAAAACAAAGACTTCTACTAATAAACATTATGATTTCATCACCATAATAGCGAAAATATGATAGTCACTCATTGTGGATAAATAGTTTAATAAATGATGGTCGATATGACTGCTGAGGCTACCAATCTAATAATTCTCAGTGATTCCACACTATAATTACTGTTTCCAAACTGGCTGTTGATGCACTGTGAATTGTCTGACCAGAATAAATATTTGTTCATTCTTTGTGTTTAGTGTTGTCGAACAACTTGGGTCCCAGTCTCTCTCTCTCTCTTACTGTAGAAGTATATAGGGAAGACCATAAACCTACAACAAACCTAGCACGACACTAAAGCAAAGGCAATCATTCTGAAGCAAATTATCAGAGCTGCACTGCAGACACTTCTTAAAGCTATTAAAGCTAGGTTTTCAGGTTAAAAAAATGGATCAAAACGTTTCTACATTTCTTAGTTTTGTCTGTTCTACTAGACTGTAATCCGGGGCGATGTATTCAACTCACCATTTTAAATGAGGTTTGGTGGTGATGTACAAAGGCTCTGAGGTACATCATCCTCTTTGAGGAAATGTATT
>NC_056438.1:53337065-53342065 GCF_018296145.1 Oncorhynchus tshawytscha | reverse complement strand
CTCACATTGTTAGCTACTAGCTGTTGTTGTGGGGGTGAATTATGCTGGACCAGATCTCTTGATCATGGAGCGCAAGAACTACAATGTTAAAGGGGTATCGGTGGTGGGGTTTAGGGGGTCACTTACTCCCTTAAAAGTACACTAAGTAGGCTAATGATCTTACTGAAACGTATAGAACTAAATAAGAATTCAACTTCCATCTGCATGTATACTACAGTACTTATACATGGGGCAGGAAACGGACCACTTAAGCCGAGGATTTGTTTCATGCTCTCGCTATAATCCCCAATGATAATCTCTTAAATAAATTGGATTTAAATGAATAGTATTTCTTCACCGATCAAAAGTAAATTGACAGAAAATGTTACGCAACCAACCAATTTTTTTCACAATTCAGAAGTCCTGATCCCACCATGAACCAAGTTACCATAGGACAACAGCAGATCACCAGTTGGTTGGGGGAGTAGTGGGGGAATTCAAAGGAGGGAGGCGATCCTTAAAGAAGTTAAGCTTATAGAGAGTATCAGTCAGAGGAAGTCAAGCAAATCATGAGCAAGCAAAAGGTGAGAGGTCGTTAGAGAGAGGAGAGGATGAGGAGAGAGAGGAGAAGGGTAGGAGGAGGAGGGGGGTTCCGCAAGGCCCCTGGTTGCAGAGTCACAGTTTCCAATGATCACTTTTGTGACTATGCAACTGGGCTCATATTACTAGCTGCAACATCACAAAAATGACACTGGCAACCGCTAATTAGCTGGCAAAATAACACAAGGAAGAACCAAACCAAAACTGGTAGGTAGCTAAGAAACTGAAAAAAAGAGTGTGCTGCTCAATCAGAAGTAAATCATGTTAATTAAATACATGCCGGCATACAGAGAGAGGAATTAGCTAGCAGTTTATGTTCTCGAACCCTCAAGTGTGATAAATGATGTCGAAACCACAAACCAATATTCAGATTCAAGTGTTACTGCAATAGCATGCGATAAGAAATTGAGCGAGAACTCATTATTTTCCCTCACCATTCCTTCACCTGTGATAAAAGACAATATTTCTACACTCACCACAGTTGGTGGTTTCGATGGCAGTATATTTTCTTTGACCACATATCCTGGCCCTTGTCTTTCCCCAGAAGATCTCACCTCATGAGTGTGCACCACAAATACAATAACACCAGGCTATATAACATCACACTGCTCAGACATGTTCTGTTATGTGAAAGTTTCCTCGGTGGACCTTAGAGAGCAGCAGGGCTCGCAATAAAGAGATCCCTGAGTCATAGTAGTGATGGTACTATACGAAACTGGCACGTAAAAGTGGGAGGAAAATAACAGAGAATATTAAAAGGGAACCAGAAGTTTAATACCACAAAATACCTTATTGATACCATATTAATCTGACAATAATATGGTCGCAAAAATCTGGTATCTTTCCCATATATTTCCTGGAAACTTTCCCCAGATTCCTTCAGGCTTTCTGGAAAATCTGAGCATTTTGGGAAAGTTCTCCGGATTTTTGCAATTTTCGATAGTGGTGAGGATAGCCCTGACTCTAGGAAGTCCTACCTGCGGAAGTCCAGGAGAGTCCTGCTGGACTCAGGGACGTTCTGGTTGAGCCAGGTGAGGAAGTGGAACTGTGTGACGGTGCGCGTCTCGTTGGTCTGCATGTTCTTCAGGTAGAAACTACGAACCAGGAAGTCATCACACCAGATGTGCTCCGACACCAGGTTCACCTACAAAAAGAGGAAGTGATGTCAGAGAAGTCGAAGGAGTTCACATGGTCTAATTCTATGGGCAGAATCATCTCTGAAGACACACTTACGCATGCCATTATAAGTGCACTAGATTTTAAACATGTAGTGCACCTTAAAGTTCGTATTACTGTATTAAATTATATTCAACAGATTAATACAATTAAAAAGGGAGTGTTTACAAAAACACTATGCTGAATTACTCTGTTACACAAGTGCCTGCATTTTAAAAACAAAACGACTATGACCATATTTCAATTGAGAACAGACAACACACAACTAGAATAATGTAATAATGGTCTATTTGATCAAACAGCCGACATTGGATAGCCAGGCCTCGTACCTCATAGATGTGGTAGAGGTTGGACCCCTCGTCAGGCCAGTAGTGGTAGCACTGTTTGACTCCGCTCTCAGTGAGGGGCGTCAGCATGACAATGACCACACAGCCGTTCTCCCACACCATCTGCACACAAAAGACAGAGAACCGCCATTTTGTCACACGGCAACGCCAGATAATTGCCTCGTGACATGCCTACACACCCGCACTTGCCTCTCACTCACGCAACTCTATTCAGACGCTCTCACACACACTTTGAACCCCCTTTTCTGTAGGAGCCCATTCACTTGTGTCACAGGAAACAGACAAAACAACACAAACAGGAATATTTATTGTTCTCAATTTCTCTGGAATAAAATGCTTGATTAAAATAGTTCATTATCATCCGTTCATTCATCTTATTGAGTCGTCTGCATCTAAATTACAGTATCATCTACTTTCCAAAAGGCAATTGGTAAAAACACTGTTCGCTGTCGTCGTTGTGAATTCATTAAAGTCCTCCAAATGGTTGCACTTGTCAAAACTTTAACAATAGTAAAACAGTTTGGGAACAAAAATAAAAAACAGCTACATATCTAGGGTGGTTGACGGTGCAAATTAGCCCACAACTAAAGCATGACGCTACAGTGCATCTGACTGTCAATGTTTTAATTGTATCTGTCCCTTAACAAATGAATACATTATCGTTATTGAGAGAGTCCCTCTCCCTGTTGTGTCGTTCCAGAACTAGGAGTGCCTCTGTAGGTGTATTTTTCCCGCTGACATAGAGACAGTTTATTTGCCGTTGGCCAGAAACTAGATAGGCTCCAGAGAGCCGTTGGCAGGATAGAAAAACAACAGGCAGGTTAATGGAGCTAATAAAACATTATTGTTACAGTCATCAGATTACCAGGATGCTTTCACCTATGGCTCAACATTTAATAATAAAGATACTAGTGAAAGTAGATCCTCTTAAAGGGGCCATCAGCAGTTGTTACATCCAGTTTGGAACTTAGAATTGAATAACTGTGTATGTACCCATTGATTCTAGAAGAATATAACTTCTAAATTCCTGACGATCGTATTAAAACTGTTGTACCCCATCAGAACCCAAAATAGAAGCCCGTTTTACTCCAACGTTTGTCAACAAAGTAACTGTAGACACGCCCCGTATAGCTTCAAAACATGGTTAATACTACATTGTGATGTCATGGATGGCTGGTCCTTGCATCCATAGGTCTGTTTATGAACAGACTGTTAACATTTCTCCAGCCCCATCCCTCAATTTGTTATACTGCAACAGGGGCTGGGAGGACATTTTGTTATGGTTTCAACTGCTTTAAGCCCATTGAACAACCCTCCCAATAACTACAGTTATAATGGTCCTGAATAAATGTGAAGTTACATCTAGGCTATTACTTGATTCTCCATTGAAAGTGCTTCTTAGTCTAGGACTAGTCTTAATCTGTGTCTCGGTAAACCAGCCCTTGATGACTGTAGAACATCATTCTTCTGGAATGGACACTTAAAAATACCCTCAATTAAAGCCTGAATATGGAAGCTCTCTGAACTCTGAGTCGCCTTAATGACGATGGGAGAGGGAGAAAGAGACAGGGGAGAGAAAGGGGGTTAGAAAGAGAGCGAGAGAGAAAGAGGGAGCGAGAGAGAGGGGGAGAGGAGAGGGGAAGAGAGTGGGGGAAGGAGAGAGAGCGAGAGAGAGGGGGAGGGTGGAAGGACGGAGAGGGGAAGAGAGCGGGGGAAGGAGAAAGAGAGAACGCGAGAAAGAGGGGGAGGGAGAGAGCTAAAGAGAGGTGAAGAAGAGAGAGAGCTGCATCCTGTGTGGAGAGGGCCAGTGAATGGACAAGAGGGAGAAGATTAGTGAGGAGAGGAGAGAGAGCCTCCATCCCCCTCTCCAACAGGGATTAGGCAGAGAGGGGGGTCAGGGACAGGGGGAGGCACATACTTCAGTTGTCCTCATGCTGGGCCAGGCACTCCCTCCACTCAGTAGCACAATTCAAGTAGCATACTGGTGACAGAAGATGTATCCCAAATGGCGCCCTATTCCCTACATAGTACCATTATCAGAGAGGTAGAATAATAATGAACCACTTTATCGATTGCATGAAATAATCAAATCTAATTCAAGACGACCTCCCTTTCTCTCCTAGCCTGACACAACCAGGTCTGTCTGTATGTATAATGTATACTGATATTTGATTATCATTTGCAACTAGATTGTGTAGCGGTATATATGGAGGCTAAGGCGTCTACAAAAAGCACTTGTCTCCAGTTTGAATTACACTGCTAATAACACGGTTCCCTTCTTGTTAAAGACTGGAGAAGATATTGATTTTATGAGAGAGAGGAGTGTACCTGCCAGAAATCAGACACCGTGGAGGGGAGAGGGCCTTGAGTAGCAATGTAGGCTGGGTTCCGTGGGTCGTGGTCCATCTGGGGAGAGAGAAAGAGAGTGAGAGAAAGAGAGTGTGAGAGAGAGAGAGAGAGAGAGAGAGAGAGAGAGAAAGAGGAAGAGAAAGGTCATTACTTAATTATTGATAAAGTACAGGACCACGAAGTTTACCCTCATAGGTGCTTTGAGAAAGAATAATAATCTTAGACTGGGTCCCATCGAAAAATAGATCAAATCAAAATGTAAAACTAAATCATAATGAAACAACACTATCGGGTCCAGTGAAAACTTCACGGAATCATTATCACATAGAAAAGACAATATGTAAGAGGAATTTTAGCATAAGGCTGATTTAAAGTAACATCCACAATGTCTGTAGAACAAGGACAATCAAGAGTATTGCTGCCTGCCCTGCCCTTCCAAAGAAATAGCCTTGATGGCCAGTGAACCGTTCAAGGTCTCTATTGGGCTAACGCAGGGTGCAAAACCATTCACCCTGGTTAACCAGATGTTTGTGGACGAACTCCTTTCTA
>NC_056438.1:53207065-53332065 GCF_018296145.1 Oncorhynchus tshawytscha | reverse complement strand
GTGGCATTTGATTCCTATATATATGTGTGTGTGTGTGTGTGTGTGTGTGTGTGTGTGTGTGTGTGTGTGTGTCTTTATGAGAGGAGAAGTGAGCTCATAACCCAAACTCCTCCCATTTATTCATGGTGTCTACATGGTCCTGGTAAGAGGACAGGAATAGTTTCCTCTAAATGACAAGCCATTCAGCCAAGACCATTACCTCTCCTGCTCTATTCATAATTAAGTCAGGAGCACTGACTTTGATTAACTGCCGCTAATGAGATTGTCAAAGCTAAATGTGAAACATAGAATGTTTCAGCACTGGGGCCATCAGGGTAGACAAGCTATTGTTCCTCTCTGTTGGAAGAGGACAGTTGGGCTGAGATGATTGCTGGACATCACTGATGATCCAGGGTCCAAATACAAAGTATCTAACACTCACTGTGAATATCTCTATAACACAAAACAAAAGAGCATCCTAAAAGGACTCCTAGCCTACGCCCCAAATGGCGCACTATTCCCTACGTAGTACACTACTACCATACTACCCATAGGGATCTAGTCAAAACAAAAGTAGTGCACTATATAAGGAATAGGGTGCCATTTGGGACAGCCCTAATGCCGTTCTATTAATAACATAAGATTACAATGGGGAGAACATCATCTAGATTCATGGTGAGTACTTAGAGAGGCTTAATGGACTTTCTCCTAACAGGATATATTGGGTATTTGTTGAAATAGAATCTGTCCTGGACAGATATCTTATCTGTGTCCCAAATAGCGCACCTTATGGTGTTAGGGAATAGGGTGCCATTTGGGACTCACCCTTGGCTGGATCCTTCTCACTATGATTCAGAAAGCGAAGTGCCTTAATGCAGCGTACAGGGATGATCAGCACTAGGTTCACCACACACACACACAAACACAAACACACACACACACACACCACACACACCAATGCTACTTTAATCCCTGCCCACGCTATCCCAATATGTCCCGGCCTCCATATCATATCATATCAATACATATTACACTATGTGCTGACACACCGAACACAGTCTGCGATACAGGCTCAATATTTTAGCAGGCCATGAATCCATGACCCTTCCTTGATTTAGCCCCTTATCGAATAGCACCTTCATCCTGCACTGTTTCCCTACCCGGATAACCTCACCCCCTCCACCTTTACCCCTCCATCCCCTACCACTCCACCAGCCCTCCCAGGCATCAGACAGCCACACTCTCCTCTGCGTTAATGCCAGAGTAATGGGGTTTTGTACTGTGTAAAAGGATTATTGCAATCCAATCAGGAGGTGCTGAGATCACCATGTGTCAGGCAAACACTGGCTAATCCCTTTACTGCTGGGTTTACAGCTGCCAAAAGGTGCTCAATAAAATCAGAATGAAATAACGCTCGATGAGGAGCTAGTGCTCAGCTCAGGGCCGTCGGTGACGTCGTGGCAGGGCTAGAGCCTCGTAATGAACGAGACTAGAGCACCTGGGTGAAAGAAGGACAGGTGCACATAGGAGCTGCTTGGTTTTACACCGACTGGATGTGTCACAAGTGGCACCGTATGGCCATCAAAAGGAGTGCACTACGTAGGGACGAGGGTGCCGTTTGGGACGCAAGCACGGAGGTGACAGGAAAGGGACGGGAACAACTGTGTACAACTGCAGCATCACAAACTACGGTGAGGAAGCTGCAGCATCACAAACTACGGTGAGGAAGCTGCAGCATCACATGCCGCTAACAACACTATTATAATAAGGCCACTTTCCTTCATACTGGCTTAAGCTCATTTGGGATGCGTCCCAAACAGCACCCTATTTCCTATACCGTACACTACTTTCGAACAGGGGCCCATCAAAAGGAGTGCATGACAATGGGAATGGGATGCCATTTGGGACACAGCCATGGAATAGCGGGTATCATGGAAGATTAAGACCTTTTACTCCTGAACACATGGTGCTTTCCAGCATGAACGCTCCCTGTCCTGCATTAAAGTGATTCAACAGCATATTTCTTCATATTTGGAACGCACATTGTGCCTGCAAAATGGTGGTGTAAATCAACACTCCAAATTACACCACACCCACACACCCTCACATAACATACTCAGCTATCTTCTAAATAACTTCCCACTCGGCAGCTTCGCAAATCCCTAATCTCTATAGACTCCACGAGGTATAATCTAGAACAATTACTGGGCCAGCAACAAAAGACAAGATAATGTGCTTTATATATAGAGTATGTTCATCTGCTTAAGACACAGCCAAATCTCTGTATGAAGTCAGATTCTGAACGAGTACCATGGGACAAAGTAATGCATTAACATAGATAAGATGGTGCAAGGCAATTCTCTAATACAAATCAGTCGGGTATCATGATAGAGTGGGATTTGAAGCATTACAGGCAATTAATTTGGGGTGAATAAACCTAGAAAGCAATCAGTTTTTTTTTCTGAACCCCAGAATATGAATCACTCTACAACGTACTGTAGCGCAAGTGTGAAGCTTGGACTGCTGGTACTGACGACATGTTTGTCTCTCTGCACTGCCTGTGATAACTCAATATGAGCCCTCCTCAGATGGTTGTTCAGGTCTGACTGGTCATATAATATGACAGAGGAAACTACTCAGAAGATTCACTGTGGCTAGATTAACAGTCACTTTTCAGAAAGAGCCCAGAACATAGGAAAAGAACAGAAGAGGGAAACATCAACACCACTCAATCAAAAAGTTGGCATTATTTTACTGGCAGATGGATCACAGTAACAGTTGTTGTTGTTGAGGGTGGGAGAAATAGGATGGAAGAGAGGAGAGAGAGAGGGGAGAGATGAAAGAGGATAGAAGAGAAGAGAGAGAGAGGGGAGAGATGAAAGAGGATAGAAGAGAAGAGAGAGAGAGGAGAGATGAAAGAGGATAGAAGAGAGGGGGAGATAAAAGAGGATAGATGAGGAGAGAGATATGAGGAGAGAGATATGAGAAGAGAGATATGAGAAGAGAGAGATGAGGAGAGAAATAAGAGAGGAGAGAGACAAGAGGAGAGAAAAATGAGAGAGATGAAGAGAGAAGAGATGAGGAGAGGAGAGAGAGGAGAGAGATGATGAGAGAGAGATGAGAAGAGAGAGAAGAGAGGAGATTCATGGCAGAAGAAGAAAGAGGAGTAGGAGCGTGCCCCTGGACCTCCCACAGTCTCATGCAGATTGTGATGAAGCAGGGCATTTAGAATGATGGAGGGGGTGGGGCACAGCCCGGGGTGGGAGGGCGGGAAGCGTGGCTCACGCCTCATGGGTCATTTCCTTTCACTTCCCTGGCCTGGCTCCAATATATACCAACCAACCATAGCCAGCCTCAGTCTCATGAACAGTGAACAGTCTCTCTCCAACGACGGCCTCGTGGCTTACTTCATTCTCATATTTCAACTGCCATACGTAGGAGGAAGGGACAAACAATTTGGCCAATCTGTAGAAACTGGGCTCATTTGAGTAGCAGCACACATTACTATCTGTTGCCAGGGAGCTGTCCAATGGACTGAAGCTCACAGAGCTTTCTCTCACCTTACACTGCTGCTCCATTCAGAGGGCCGACCGGTGTGTGTGTGTGTGTGCGTGTCTGTGTGTCTCACATATTCCTGGTGTAAATCTCAGGGGCAATTAAGAGCTTCATGCCTATTGAACACATCCCAGGGCCCTTCTATCACATATTGTGAGGAGCGTGTAATGCATGTAGATAGAGCTATGTGAAGAACAGATATACACTGCAATTACAATGGTAGACAGAGTTATTCACAATCAATGAACATTTGAATATGTGGGAAGAGAAGATGTGGAAGAAGCATGCTCATAGAAATGCGGATGTAATGAGAGAGAGAGAGAGAGAGAGAGAGAGAGATGGAAAAAGAAGGACAGATGGAGAGAGGTAGAGAGAGAGAGAGAGAGAGAGAGAGAGAGATATGGAAAAAGAAAGACAGATGGAGAGAGGTAGAGAGAGAGAGACACACACAGGCAGACAGTGATAGGGTGAGTCAGTAGCGGTACGGATGTTTACCAGGATCATGTGACCAGTGGAGATGTCCATGTTAGAGTGGACGGGTTCCTCAGACCAGGAAGAGGTGGAGCTTCGTGCCGAGGGGCTGACGATGGGCCCCCCGTCGCTGAACTGGGGCGCCACACTGTGCATCGGCTCTGGACACTCCGCCGGCGGCTTGACCGACATCCGCTGACGACACAGTTCCTAGGAAGGGAGGAGGGACACAAGCACAGTTACAAAGTTAACTGACAAATATGCTACTCTGTTCTTTTGAAATACAGGTTTTTCATATGCTAACGTTTCTTAAGACCTGCCATTACAAAACAATGGATTTTCTTTTGGTTTCTGATGGTATACACTAAATTGTTTACTATTAGGCTTTCAAATGTAGACATTCCAAAGGCTGCTTCTTGAATGAGGTTCTCGTGTTACTGACCATCTCCAAGGAAACGGCAGCCGTCACTAAAGTTATGTCCCTGTTGTACACTACCTCGGTGGGCACATTCACAACCAATGGGGGTTTGACGGCTGTATTATAATGTTTGATACTGCGTACGTTAACATTTACAGATTGCATACTATCAGCGTCAACGACATACCAAAGGCTTACTATACAAAAGGCCTTCTGTGGTATAATTGGAGTATTTCTGTATTCCAGCGTGGGTTCAACCTGCTCTTTCAGTAATACTGAAGTATTATTCGAGAAATATTTAAGAAATACTGAAACAGTTATAACGTTTACTCCATGAGTTGAAATGATCATTTTTCTCAGTCACGGCCGAATGTCTGTCGGGGAGCAGCGATCTAATGCAGCTGGGGATGTAGCCAGAGGACGTCGAGCTGCACATGCTCCAGTCATTAGGAGAGCGATAACAATGATTAACACTGGCTGTGAGTGACATCACAAGCAATTTCATTACAGTTGATATCTTATCTCACTATTTATCCTTATCCTCCCTGTGACATTGATCCACTGGCTGTCCAAGCCATAACCATGGCAATTAGGTCTGTCTTTGTTTTACCAGCACCCACTCCCTCAGTACCATTCACTGGAACGAGTATATGGTGTGCTACCACTCAGCTTCAGTTTAAGTACATATAATATCATTATAGAAAAAGATACAAAACAAATACAGGAATCACATTATAGAAAAATACAGGAATCACATTATAGAGAAATACAGGAATCACATTATAGAAAAATACAGGAATCACATTATAGAGAAATACAGGAATCACATTATAGAGAAATACAGGAATCACATTATAGAGAAATACAGGAATCACATTATAGAGAAATACAGGAATCACATTATAGAGAAATACAGGAATCACATTATAGAGAAATACAGGAATCACATTATAGAGAAATACAGGAATCACATTATAGAGAAATACAGGAATCACATTATAGAGAAATACAGGAATCACATTATAGAGAAATACAGGAATCACATTATAGAGAAATACAGGAATCACATTATAGAGAAATACAGGAATCACATTATAGAGAAATACAGGAATCACATTATAGAGAAATACAGGAATCACATTATAGAAAAATACAGGAATCACATTATAGAGAAATACAGGAATCACATTATAGAGAAATACAGGAATCACATTATAGAGAAATACAGGAATCACATTATAGAGAAATACAGGAATCACATTATAGAGAAATACAGGAATCACATTATAGAGAAATACAGGAATCACATTATAGAGAAATACAGGAATCACATTATAGAGAAATACAGGAATCCAGCCCGTCATATTTCCAATCTATTAACATGCTATAAGTCGAGTGGCTTATAACCACTCAATTCTACAAAATCTGTCAGTCTGCCTGCCTGTCTTTCCCAGCAGCCACCAGGTAAGAACTGCCTCTCCTCTCCCCCATCCCTCTGCTACAGCTCCATTCCAGACAGCCAGACAGCCGCACCATTACCGCAGGCTGTAACATTCACATTCCAACAACTCTACAGGGTGGACTTGGTGGTTACCACCATCAGTCCTAATTAAAAAGGCCCCATATGAAAATGGCCTCCCCTGAGATATTCAATTAGCTGCCTGCTAAAAACCCAAATGAAACAGACGAGGAGGAAAAAGAAAACCGTTCCACCAAGGTCAGGTTTAAATGAAATAAGACCTATTTACAGCTTTAGTATGGCACTGCCCAGGCCAAGGAGAAATGAACAGCGCTGTGTCCCAAATAGCACCATATTCCCTCTATAGTGTATTACCTTGTTTTTTTTCAGAGCCTTGTCAAAAGTAGTGCACTATGTAGGTCAGAGTCTGGACAAAAGTAGTGCCCTATGTAGGGAATAGGGTGCCATTTGGGATGCTCCCCTGGTGTCAGTCTGTTGTACTGTATATGGTTGATGTCCATGTTATATTGCAGAATATGGAGAAATTCTCAAAACAAAAACCCTGGATTGATAGATAAATCTGTTTTCTGACGTGTGAGCCTGAGACAGACATTGGAACAGTTGTCAGATGTTACATTATTCATTCCTTCAACTGATGTTTGAAAACAAGCTCTGAATGTGTTATCTAATATTTCTCAAAATCTGGAATTGAACACAGATTTTTTTGTTCAAGTTTACCTTGTAAAAATCGATTAGATGATGGAAATGTATTCCAATGCATTTGGTTCAGATGATACAGAACGCACTAGCTATCTCACAAAATAAAGTCTGGCCTGACATAAAATAATATCATTATCTTCTATCATTTGATTTCAAATACACAGACAGAAAGACACAAGAGCCCTATGAGTCACTAAATAGGGAATAGGGTGCCATTTGGGAAGCAACCATATACCATCCTGGGCAGTGGAAGTATCTGTGAAGAGTGGCCAGTGTAGGCGAGCTTCTGATCTCGGTAAACCCAGTCTTGTGTAAATGTTCAGAAGCTCGATTTAAGTTCTGGGTCCATACGTGTTAAGAGAAGAGATAGAACGAGGATCGGAACCAGAACAAAGTGCCCCACCCTCTCTCTTTGCAAGTCTTTGGGCCAAATGTCCCCTCCCCATCTGAAATTCGAAAGATGCTAACACCTGCGAAGGCGTGATTCTTCCAAATAACCAGTGCTGAAAATCCCAAGCCTCGGAACTAAAGCTGCTCGTGATCTCACGCATCCCTTTGTACCATGACAGATCTATGGTACCATTTATGTTGACGTAGTCTGTCACTGAGAGACTAGCGAGCCTCCAACACCAGTCCATGGTCGCATCTCAAATGGAAACCCATTCCCTGTATAGTGTACTACACTGTAAAGGCATGAATGGCATGATCCAAAATGACGCTTCGGTTCGACCAACCTATGCTATTCAACTTGTCTGAAATAAAATAACTCATTTGACCGATCAATGTGATTTTTTTCTATTGAATAAAAGCTTCTTAATTGCTTTCAACACCTTATGCGCATTGCATAGACGGGTGGGTTGTTTAGCAACAAAACCGATGCGTGTGCAACTTTGCCGGCAAAACAGACAAGGTTGTAAACTATATTTAGTCACCAAATGTTTATTGAAAACATTTTTAAAAAAAATACACAATACATCAATACAGTTGTTGATTAGCTAGCTAGGGAATTGTATATATTAGCATAGCTGTGACATAAGTCACCTCCAAACAAGACATGGCATCAAGAACAATACAACAATACAATACAACTAACTGAAACCAACCTACGATTCCCCACACAGCAGCTATCTGACTGTTCAGAATCAGAAAAACACACAGCCTTCTGCCTCTGCAATGCGCGCACATCATTTTTGTGATGTTGTCAGGCAAACCGTCGTCTATAGCGGTGTGGGAAATGTAGCGGTGGCAGCCTCTTAAAATATTTGGAGGCGTGGCTTATTGGGACAGTGGATACAAAATCACCTGTTAGATTTCCAATATTGGGGCCAATATATCTAAAAGTGTTATGCACAGAATGTGCTTGGGGTCATTATGTCGTGATTTTTAACCAACCTAATTTCATGATTTACAAGGATTTGGTTTCGTTGCTTTAGAAATGTGGGAATTCAAAAGTGAAAAATCTACTTGGAACAAGATTAAACAATGGGTTGCATTTACATTAAATATTAGTTTGTATTTATGTTATTTATTAGGCTTTGCCCATGTGCTAAAACAAACACTCAATATGGTGGAGAGAGAGAGAGAGAGAGAGAGAGAGAGAGAGAGTGTAAATATACATAATATGACCTATGTAATGTCTTTATTGTTGTATGTATGTGTAATGTTTACTGTTAATTTTTATTGTTTATTTCACTTTTGTATATTATTAACCTCACTTGCTTTGGCAATGTTAACACATGTTTCCCATGCCAATACAGCCCCTTGAATTGAATTGAGAGAGATGCGGAAGGCCAGAGAGGGATAACATCAACCTCAGTAGACTGTTCAGCAGGCAGTTCCCGTGTTTCTCTTGGAAATCCAGGGGACTGGAGACTGGCTGACAGACAGGCATCATCCACAATATAGGGACAGCAGGCAGCCTGTCAATCAAGCGTTTCTCTTTCAGTGTCAACCAGTTGAACATCATATTTTCATATCACAGGACAATATGGCTGACAACTTAGAGACGCTGAGACCTAAGGCATAGAGATTTCTGTGATATATATATATATGTGTGTGTGTGTGACCATGGCCTCAGAGGCTCAGACAGACGCACCCAGGGCCTGGGTCATTAGCATGCAGTGAGGTTGTGAGAATGTAAGTGTGACTCAGTGATGTGTGTGTGTAATACGGTCGTCAAACTGCCCGCTGCTACCCTTCTGGTTTAATTGCATGTAGCTTTAAAGAGTCCCCTGCTCCCTTGTGCTCAGCCAGCGCACGCACGCACGCACACACGCACACACACACACACACGCACACACACACACACACAGGCGTACATTCAATTCAGTCAAGGGAATCCTTCTATATATCCTTAGGATGGATGCTACACAGCTACTATGAGAGTGTAACATAGCAGCAAAGGGATAACAACAAAGCATTGTATTGTAATTTCATGTGTAGTATGTTAGTGAAATTACTTAATATCAAAATATACAATATTGGCATTGGTTTAAGTTGCATGGCCAAGGTGTTAAATGCCTTAGGAAAAGCTACTGACTCGTAATCAAAGTCTGTAAAGCCCCATTAAACATCAATTAAGCGGAAATGTGCAGGAGCCCAGCAGTAAGTGGATTATGAAAAATATTTAAGACTAATAAAACTATCCAGCCACCTTGTTGGTCAATATGAAATACATCCAAATATGTCACAGTCAAATAGAATATATTTGAAAGTAGAAAGAAACATTAAAGTTGAATACGCTAAGCTAGTATTATTTATACGTATTAGAATGACTTGAGGACAGCACCTAAAGTGCTGTTAAATGTAAGTACCAAAGAGAAGGGCTGTGGCCCTGCTCATTCTAAAATGAATGCTCACAGGACCACTCATTTAAACAGATCAGGGAGAATGGTCAGTGGCAGAAATTTCTATCTAATTCTTTGCTTAAAAAGGCACTTAATAATGGATTCTATAAATTGAATTTCACAACTGGACTTTCAGGCCGTAGGATAATTACACCTGTTAGAGAGGGGAATTGAAATGACTACCAGCACAGACAGACAATGCCACCCGCAAACCTGTTGGGTTCATATCGTTTTCCATTTTCCAAATTCCCAAACGCTCAAAAAGGAATGGAAGAAATGCAAAATGCATACTACTCTACAAATGAAAAAGTAAATTACACCACAAACCACAAGTAGATAAACAGGTGTAACACAGGAAGTTGGTGGCACCTTAATTGGGGAGGATGGTCTCGTGGTAATGGCTGGAGCAGAATAGTTGCAATGGTATCAAATACCATGTGTTTGATGCCATTTCATTTGCTCGGTTCCAGCCATTAATATGAGCCGTCCTCCCCTCACCAGCCTCCTGTGAAGTATACACAACATAACGTCTGATATATATTCTTCTACCTGATAGGTGGACGTAGCATCGCTGCCTGTGTCTGTTCCCAGGCTGGTGAGTTTCTCCTTGAGCTTGAGGTGAGTGTGGTGTCGGAGGCAGTAGACCACGATGGAGGCCAGCAGCACAGCCACGATGCAAAGGATAGACACCACTGTCAGGATCAGGAACTTGGCGGACTCGGCTGCGCTGTACTTGGTGGGAATCTGGCTGATCTGGCTTCTCTGTAGGAGAGAGTGAGGGAAAGAGAGAGGGAGAGAGAGATGGAGTGAGGGAGGGAGGGAGGAGTGAGAGAGGGTGGGGGGGAGAGGGAGATGGAGAAAGAGAGGGAGAGGAAGGGAGGAGAGAGAGGTGGGGGCGGGGGGAGAATTACACATGATATAATGGTGACGTTGTGTTTTCAGACTTCACACATTTTCCTGATCCATTAGAGAAAATAAGCCAGTGATCTACAATTGTACATGTTTTGGTGGGACATATTACAGTATGCATATAGTTGCAGATAAAATATCTGATCATCAAGTGTTTTTGCTCCATCATGTGTCCAATAGTGCACGGAACACATCAACTCCCCAAAGTGTAGATTATTAAGGAATATATTGAATAAAATAACAAATATTTAGAATGTATTAACCCAACCACTGTTAGCTTCACCTGACACAGTAGTTTTCCTGCTGTATTTTCCTATGACATCATTACAAACAGAAGGACATTTGACTAGTAGCCAATGACTTGTCGAGTACCTACAACCTGTCAAGCATTTAATCACTGCCAAATACGTATCTAAAGCAAACTTTAGGATTCATTTAGCCTACTTCATCTTACACAGTACATTGCTAGGAAGAAATCCCACTATAGACAGAGTGCTCAATTCAAACACCATATAAACCTATACCCAAGTAGGCTACATAGGGAAAAAGCACTACATGCAATAAAACATATAAAGAAGGGAAATTCATTATGTTGTTCATTAAAAGCAGACCATCTTACTGCTACATGGAGTTCATTTCAGAGGCCAGTGATCTGGGATAATGGTTGTGTTCCATTCTACCCGGGGTATGTCCCAAATGGCACCCTGTTCCCTTTATGGTGCACTACTTCTGTGACCAGGGCCCATAGGGAATAGGGTGCCATTTGGGACACAGGCCCCGGCCACGGTGAATCAACAATAGCCTGATAATTCTCTCTCATTAGAGACAGCATAAATGATGTTAGCAACAATACGGAGCAGGGGGGACGAGTGAAGAGACGGGATTGCAATTTGCAGCTCTCAACTACCAGATCAACAATTCCCCCCTTTTTTTTTACAGAATGATCAAAAATAAATAGTGAAAAAAGCTTGGCTTGACTCTGCTGCTTGCTTCAAGACAGGAATAATTAGCAAACCATTTTTTTTCTTATTATTTTTTACATCCTCTTTGTAGTGTTACAAAAAAATGCATTTACAACCCCCCTCTCTCACACCATTATGAATGCCTGACTAGGCTATTCATGATCTTGTTCTAATAGTCATTTTATGCTATGTATTCAGCCTGCCACATTCTATTTTCTACCTTGTCTTACATTGCAGAAAAGCAAGGCCCTCATTTAAAGTTCAGGCTCATTTTATCTCTGCATCATAAAGACCTAGCAAGAAAATATTGGTGGAACGTGTGTCAGTCGGTGGCAGGCCAGGGGTTGTAGGGATTAGGGCCGGACCAGTCTGCATCCCAATTAATGGAAATGTGTGTTTAAAAAAAGGCTGTGGCGGCATCCCAAATCACACCCTATTCCCTATAAGCTCTACTTTTGACCAGGGCTTTGGTCAAAGTGGTGCACTGTATAGGGAATAGGGTGTGATTTGGGACACAGATTGTGAGATGGGCCCTGCTTGGGCCTGCCTGCCTGTCACAGACGTGTAAGCCCCTAGGAGGTGGAAGGTTGGAAGGGGTGGCCACTGAATGCTGCACAAGGATTGTTCTGGAATGCCTTGTGTTGTGAGGCTGTGAGACAGGGTACCCCGCCACTACAGTGAACGGTATAGATCTATTCCCTCTGATTTCATTCATAGCTGGCTGTATTCAGCACCTTAAAAGAACGGATGCAGAAAGCTCTACAAAGGGAGACAACAGTTTCCCAATGCTTTGTGGGGTCCAATTTGCCTGGGAGCATTAAGCTCTACTGTAAAGCCTGGTTGCATGGTAATGTGATTGTGTTCAAAGGAAACAATGGGAAACTCTCCGCTCTATCAGTCTCACCGAGGCCCTCAGTGCTCGGATGAAAAATAGCATTTCTCAGTCTAAAAAATATGATATTATTTTCTAAAGATTCATTTCTAAAAGATTCTAAGCATTGTGTTTCCACTGACCCTCTCTCAGTCTCAGAGAGAGAAAAAAATACCGTAACACTCTGATGCATCTTGCAGAAAAATATGACTAAATAAACTGGGCAGAATGTTTATTGTAGCCACTCACTAATAATACATTTGAACTGCATGACACACTTGCTTTGATTCCAGTAATCTTTTGCAAAATATATTTTTCCACGGACCCCCACCCCCGCCACCCTCCCCAAAAAAGATTATAATAATTTCATTATTTTGTCAAATTAAATTTCATAGAGAAGGATCAATGGCATCTTGCTTGGATAGTAATAGCCATACTTAGTTTCCAAACTGTAACTGTTCAGTCTTCCCTCACTGGACAGATGCTTATGCTGCCCTCTCTATTGATTCAAACAAATGTAGCCTGACTTCAACTGCTTGCCGTTAAATCACATCTATGAAAAATGAGGAGCTAAGATTCTGATTTGTGGTGCAGAACCACAGAACCAGATGCTGTGGCATAGAACAAATATAGAATAATTGAAAAGCAAAAAGCTTGCTGAGGGAGAATGTTTGAAGTAAATATGTGTATCGTGTGTGTGATTATTATCTGAAGGCCTACATTTTTTTATGCATCTACAAAAAAAATACCACAACAAGAGAATGTTTGACCTTTTCATTGGTACAGTATAAAGGAAGCATAAAATAGATATTACCAGGCAGGCCAGCCAGACAGACAAAAAGGCAGAATCTTCTCTTCAATATTGCAGCTCCAGGGCCTTCCTTTCCGCCTCTCTCTCCAAAGGCTTAGCACTTTCAATCAAATGACATGGCAACATCTTGACGCACAGAGGGCTGTGTAAGATTAAATCCCATTATATATGGAAAGAAATGCCCCAAAAATTGCATTTCTTAATTATGTTTGGTGATACAAAAATAGATACAAAAATAAATACAAATGTGTGCCAATAAAAATCATTATAAAATAGTTTTTCTGAAATTGACACACATTTCCTTGCAGACAAATGTGGTATGAAGACCATTTGTAGTCTAATATCTAATGTTTTACATAATATGAATCACTTAGCTTACTTTTGGGTTTTTAACTTACACTTGCCCAGCTCAATTGTAGGCCAAAAATATTTTGTTTCAACACTGCTTAATGCATGCATGCAAAAAAAAAATGATTAAGCTGAAAAAATGGTCTCAGATAGCAAAGGGGAAGGGAGTTCCTTTCATGCCGAGAGGTCTATTGTCCATCTGTCCTGAAGCAATTGTACTTGCAAATTTCAATTTCACATAGGCAAACGTGATCTGACATACACAGCTCCTCCTCAGCATGCATTGGAGAAAAAGCATTAGCATAGCCGTCAAGGATGGATGCTGCACACTCTGGGGTCAAGCTTTTCATTTCAACACATATCAGATGTAGGTGAGTGTGCCCAAAATAACACTGATTCTCCCGAGAGAAACAATAGTTTATAGGCTACAATAATCTGAAGAAAGAGAGGGAAACGATACTTAATGATCCGAGGGTTGTTGAAATTAAAAACCATGCAGAATGTATGCAGATGCACTTGTTCAAATGTATGTATTATTGCTGTAAAATTGTCAGCATATAAAAGACAAGTGTATTTCTCATACAATCCATAGGTTATACAGGTTTACAGTATGATGAGAGAAAACTGTTAATTAAGCAAGGTCTGAATTCTGTTCTATAGTGGGACATACAAAATAAAGTCACTAAAACTCTTCATTTCCATAGGCTTAAAAACATGGATTTATTTTCACCATTATTTCACCTTTATTTTAACAGGGAGTCATATTGAAACCCAGGTCTCTTCTTCTCTCTTATAAAATTAGAGACCCCTCCGAGTAAATCCCATCCAGCCCTTATAGTTTTTAAATTCTAGTATGTGAACTAGAAGGCATAGAGAGAGGGATTGAGTTGAGGGATGTTGGTTAGCTTGGTGAGGGAGTATGAAAGATTAGTGAGGCTACCTTAGACAAAAGGCAGATGGATTTCTACAGCTCTGGCTTATTCTAAATCATTGAATAAAGGTCAGGGGGAGAGAGGCGTCTAACTATTGTTTTCAGCCAGCTACTGTGAGGAAACAATGATCTCTCCCTAACCTCGGATAATACAATGCCTTTGAAAAGTTCACCCCATTTACAAAACCTTTCAGCAAACAGGCATGCACACACACACACATACACACTTTTCAAGAGAATAATTTAACGATTCACTAGTGTATAAATTGTTAACACAATTTACCACACATATCAATCATATTATATATACATATATATATCCACACATATATATATATAGGCCTACTCTAGTGGAAGTTGTTTCCATTCTATTCAGTTCTTTGGATCTCAGTCCGCCAAACTGGCAAACATAGATAGCCTATAACGTTGATATGTACACTGATATTGTGATGCATGATGGTCCTCCAAATTAATCATTTGTACACACCATTAAAACATGTAAATTCTCCATACATGAAGTGCCACCATTGCAGGCATAATAGCTGTTCTATATTTCAATAAGGTCTGTTCACTTCAATATATCAGAATAACACATAATAAATAGACTAGATAACCAAAAATAACCACCCCAAAATTACATTTTTGAACAGTTTTGATTCAAATATAAAAGACTGTGTCTAGGCTACAGAAATATGCACTGAGTTGACCCCTGGCAACTGTGAGCCGTCAATCTTCTTAATGCGTAAACTCCAGGTAGGCGACACAGTGCACCGCGCATTAACTTCAGATTTCTATAGAAGAGTGGTCAAAATAGGTCGAAATGTGAGAAAAATAAATAACAAATACGAGCCTACTGAATTTATATTTCAGGTTATGGTTAATTAATATATACTGATACCAACAGAGGATTAGGCATGTTCACCATATGAAAAACAACAACGTCATGCGTAATGCGCAATTATCCAAAAAGACCAGCAGGCTATAGCCTATGTATGACAAAACAAAATAGGTTAATAGATAAGTATATGAACTCGAAACACAATCAAAATAATCTTATCCAAGTCCATTTGGATGATTATCACCAATAGACCACATGCACATGCTGAACATGAGATATCTCGAGATAGAGAGAAGTGAAGCCAAGCGGTGTTGCAATAATGCGTCGCCTAATCTGATACGAGTATTTACCCAAATTCATGTTGAGATGTTACAGAGATTCCTTGAGCTTCAGCTATTCCATCCGAGAGCACGCACGACACGGCAGTCGCTGCATAGACACTAGCAGCGGCGGTAACATCAGCGTGAATGACTCCTCTCACTCCGTTCTTTCGTCTTTCAAAAGTTCACAGTCTCTCTCTTCCATTCAATTCAGCCGTGACAAAGGCGCACAGCAGCGGTTGCCCTGACCGGTAAAGCCTTCTCCTCAAATGAGGTGAAAGCTTGGAGAAAAATAAAATACACCAATAGCTATTTTTTCCTTGACAAACTCTTTAGAGAAACCTCAACCATACCAGCACGCTACTCCCGCGGAAAGGAGTGGCGGAGATGTGTGTGGGTGATGATTTATTCGCTTTGGACAAAGTAGGGGATCGAGCCCCTCCTTATATTCAGCGGCCCTCGGGTCCCTGTCTGTACCACATGTCACATCCAATGGTTGCTATGGTGATGCCTCCACATGTTGCCGACTGTGTAGCGAAAGCTTGAGGAGAGCTCAGAGCTGGCTGTTGAAAAGCTTGTCGGGAATATGAATGGATCCTGCGCTTGCCTGCCTCTCATTTGTACAATTGTTATATTTAATTTGTTTCTTTCTTGGATATTCAATTATTGGAAATAAATGGGTTGAACCACATATATATACACACACACACACATACATACATACATACATATATACATATATATATATATATACATATATATATATACATATACATATATATATATATATATACATACATATATATATATACATACATATATATAATTTTTTTTTTTTTTCCTATGGGTTGAGAATCATCCTTTAGTTGTTCAACTGTAGGCTATAGCTTACTCTGTACATGTTATCCCCAGATTTACAGTAAGCCTACTATGCTACTTAACTGTAGCCTACCTTATCATTCATCTGTAGAAAAATAAATAATATTTCCATCATTAAAAGTAAAACTTGACAACCATTATTAATTCCTGCTGTCTTGTGCCAGTCCTGCCGACACAAAACGATGTATCTGATTTTGGTATTGCATTTGCCAGCCTTGACCATGCACTGCAGTAGTGACTCACAGTGTCCTATCCTCAAAATACCTAGGTATGTAGAGAGAGGGAGCAGAGACTTATTTCGCTACAGTACACACAGGGACAAACATCCCTCCAAAAACCAATCAACACATACTGCTAATTAGTTATTATCACAGAAAGGGCTGATCCTATGGAGGGCAACAGCTGCAGAAAACATGGGGGAAGGAAGGCTGGGTGGCTGGGTCTGAGAAACCAGGAGGGGGGGGCACGTGGATCAGAGGGGAGAGAAAGGGTTAAAGAACGTCACAAATGGCATCCTTTTTCCAACACATTGCACTACTTTTGACATCTGGTAAAATATTGTGCACATCTCTGGTCAAAAGTAGTGCACTATATAGGGGAAAGGGTGTCATTTGGGACACAGCCTTAGAACAGGAGGGAAGGAGATCCTGTCTAATGCAGACGACAAGACTTGGTAGGACTCTTCAGTTTATCTTTCTATTCAGGCCCAACTCCTCCTGTGTTGGTCCATTGTTCTCCTGTGTGACAGCTGGAGGTGACAGGCTCAGCACAGGGACAAAACCGGGCGCTTTCACTCTGCACCGGGCTGCAATCGGACAAACAGAAAGGACGCCACAGCCAGCTACAGCTTACAGCTCCAATATCTCATTTCCCCCTTAGCAGCATGCAAACGCTTTCCATTAGGATAGGCTGGCTAACCCAGGGGTTTTCTCCCTCTAAGCAGCATCTTAAAACGCTAAAGTAAGAAGAGCATATGTGGTGGATTAAACAGAGTTAAAAAAGGTGAAAATATATTGGAATGTGTGAATGTTTATTTATTTACTATCCAATAGCTTCCTCTCCGACTGAGGTACCAAAAGCGGTAAGTTCCCTGACCTCTCGTGTCCATGATGCTACGGCAATTCGTTTTCTTTTCACATTTCCATTTGTTTGAGCCTAACCAGTGAAATGAGAGACTGTGCACCAAGACTAATATCCTTCAATGGGAAAACTAGGTTTCAGTGTAACTTCTTTTGCCAAGCTGACAGCACAAATTCAGTAGTGGACCACCAAACTAATCTGTCCACCTTTTAGACACCAATCATTTCCCATCCCCCACAACCCCCCGTGTCTCTTGGTATTACGATCAAAACAAACGTGCAACGCAAAAGCCTGAATATGTCTCAAATGGTACCCTATTCCCTATATAGTGCACTACTTTTGACCAGGGCCCATAGCTAACCTTAATGACACCTGCAAGATAGGCTACAGTACATTATTACGCATAAATAACATCTGGCCAGTGGCCTCCACATCCTCTCTCTGTTGCTGACAAACCAACTGTGACGAGGCATTTCATATGGGCAGAGGGGCTCTATAGTGATAGTGAAAAGGCTTGGACACAGAGAGAATAAGCAAGCTAAGGAAGCCTTTTTCCTCTGGAGTCCGGGGTGCTTCTTCACGCTGCTCAATTTTCCACCTTGTGAAGTGAGCTTAGGTAGGTGTGTGTCTGCATCCCAAATGGTGCCCTATTCCCTATATAGTGCACTACTTTTGTGAGCCCTGGTCAAAAGTAGTGCACTATATAGGACACAGGGTGCCATTTGGGATACAGGCACACCTACCTAAGCTCACTTCACAAGGTGGAAAATTGCATGACAAGCAAGCCCACATAACCAGTGTGTGTGTGTGTGTGTGTGTGTGTGTGTGTGTGTGTGTGTGTGTGTGTGTGTGTGTGTGTATGTGTGCGCTGGAGAGACTGGCTGGGTTCAGGCTCAGTCTGTAGTCTGACAGGCGTCTCCAGGATTTCAACCCAAATAGAGCATTTCATGCTGTGTGCTTGATTTCACAACCCAGGTCACATAGACCTTGGTTTTTCACATAATCATTCCTTTTAAAAAGAGGGTTAATAACATAGGGTTTAATTTACATCTGAAACATACTCTATCCTTTCAATTTTGATCATCACTTTGCAGAAGAGAATAAAATAACAGGGCCACCTTAGAATAATAGTTATTTTCTCACAATTAATTCTCAAATAAAGAATCAAATGATCATGAATGATCAATTCTTACACAGTCACACCCTTTATTCCATGGTTATAAGCATCAATTGTTTCCAGAAAGTAGGATTCTGTGGTAGTACTACTAGTAGAAGTAGTAGTAGTAGTAGTGGTAGTGTTAGTAGTGGTAGTAGTAGTAGTAGTGGTAGTGGTAGTAGTGGTAGTAATAGTAGTGGTAGTAGTAGTGGTAGTAGTAGCAGTAGTAGTAGTAGTGGTAGTGGTAGTAGTGGTAGTAGTGGTGGTAGTGGTAGTAGTAGTATTAGTAGTGATAGTGGTACTGGTAGTGGTAGTAGTGGTAGTGGTAGTGGTAGTAGTGGTAGTAGTAGTAGTAGTAGTTGTAGTAGTAGAAGTAGTGGTAGTGGTGGTAGTAGAAGTAGTGGTGGTAGTAGTAGTGGTAGTGGTTGTAGTGGTAGTAGTAGTAGTAGTGGTAGTAGTAGTAGTAGTAGTGGTAGTAGTAGTAGTGGTAGTAGTAGTAGTGGTGGTAGTAGTAGTAGTGGTAGCAGTAGTACTACTGGTAGTAGTAGTACTGGTAGTAGTGGTAGTAGTAGTAATAGTGATATTGGTGGTAGTGGTAGTAATGGTAGTAGTAGTAGTAGAAGTATTAGTGGTAGAAGTAGTAGTAGAAGTGGTAGTAATGGTAGTAGTAGTAGTATTGGCAGAAGAAGTAGTTGTATTAGTGGTAGAAGTAGTAGTGGTAGTAGTGGTAGTAGTAGTAGTAGTGGTAGTGGTGGTAGCAGTGGTAGTAGTAGTAATGGTAGTGTCAGGAGTAGTAGTAGTAGTGGTAGTAATGGTAGTAGAAGTAGTAGTGGTAGAAGTAGTAGTGGTAGTAGTAGTAGTGGTGGAATAAGTAGTGGTAGAAGTATTTGTGGTAGTAGTAGTGGTAGTAGTGATAGTAGTAGTGGTAGTAGTAGTGGTAGAAGTAGTAATGTTAGTAGAAGTAGTATTGATAGAATAAGTAGTGGTAGAAGTATTAGTGGTAGAAGTAGTAGTGGTAGTAGTAGCGGTAGAAGTAGAAATAGTAGTAGTAGTATTGGTGGAAGAAGTAGTGGTATTAGTGGTAGAAGTTGTAGAAATAGTAGTAGTAGTGGTAGTAGTAGTAGTGGTAGTAATGGTCATAGAAGTAGTAGTGGTAAAATAAGTAGTGGTAGAAGTATTAGTGGTAGTGGTAGTAGTAGTGGTGGTGGTAGTAGTAGTAGTGGTAGTGGTAGTAGTAGTAGTACTGGTAGTAGTAGTACTGGTAGTAGTGATATTAGTGATAGTGGTAGTAGTAGTAATAGTGATAGTGGTGTTGGTGGTAGAACTAGTAATGGTAGTAGTAGTGGTAGTAGAAGTTGTAGTGGTGGAATAAGTAGTGGTAGAAGTATTAGTGGTAGAAGTAGTAATAGAAGTGGTAGTAATGGTAGTAGTAGTAGTATTGGCAGAATAAGTAGTTGTATTAGTGGTAGAAGTAGTAGTGGTAGTAGTGGTAGTAGTAGTAGTGGTAGTGGTAGTAGTGGTAGTGGTGGTAGTAGTAGTAGTAATGGTAGTAGTGGTAGTAATGGTAGTAGAAGTAGTAGTGGTAGTAGAAGTAGTGGTAGTCGAAGTAGTGGTAGTAGTAGTGGTAGTGGTAGTAATGGTAGTAGAAGTAGTAGTGGTAAAATAAGTAGTGGTAGAAGTATTAGTGGTAGAAGTATTTGTGGTAGTAGTAGTGGTTGTAGTGGTAGTAGTAGTAGTCGTGGTAGTAGTAGTAGTGGTAGTAGTGTTAGTAGTGGTAGTAGTAGTAGTGGTGGTAGTAGTAGTAGTGGTGGTAGTAGTAGTGGTAGTAGTGGTAGTGGTAGCAGTAGTACTACTGGTAGTAGTAGTACTGGTAGTAGTGGTAGTGGTAGTAATAGTGATAGTGGTGTTGGTGGTAGTGGTAGTAGTAGTGGTATTGGTAGTAGTAGTGGTAGTAATGGTAGTAGAAGTAGTAGTGGTAGAAGTAGTAGTGGTCGAAGTATTAGTGGTAGAAGTAGTAGTAGAAGTGGTAGTAATGGTAGTAGTAGTAGTATTGGCAGAAGAAGTAGTTGTATTAGTGGTAGAAGTAGTAGTGGTAGTAGTAGTAGTAGTAGTGGTAGTGGTGGTAGCAGTGGTAGTAGTAGTAATGGTAGTGTCAGGAGTAGTAGTAGTAGTGGTAGTAATGGTAGTAGAAGTAGTAGTGGTAGTAGTGAGTAGTAGTGGTGGTAGTAGTAGTAATGGTAGTAGTAGCAGTAGTGGTAGTAATGGTAGTAGTAGTGGTAGTAGTGGTAGTAGAAATAGTAGTAGTGGTAGTCGTAGTGGTAGTGGTAGTAGTAGTGGTAGTGGTAGTAATGGTAGTAGAAGTAGTCGTGGTAAAATAAGTAGTGGTAGAAGTATTAGTGGTAGAAGTATTTGTGGTAGTAGTAGTGGTTGTAGTGGTAGTAGTAGTAGTCGTGGTAGTAGTAGTAGTGGTAGTAGTGTTAGTAGTGGTAGTAGTAGTACTGGTAGTAGTGGTAGTGGTAGTAATAGTGATAGTGGTGTTGGTGGTAGTGGTAGTAGTAGTGGTATTGGTAGTAGTAGTGGTAGTAATGGTAGTAGAAGTAGTAGTGGTAGAAGTAGTAGTGGTCGAAGTATTAGTGGTAGAAGTAGTAGTAGAAGTGGTAGTAATGGTAGTAGTAGTAGTATTGGCAGAAGAAGTAGTTGTATTAGTGGTAGAAGTAGTAGTGGTAGTAGTGGTAGTAGTAGTAGTAGTGGTAGTGGTGGTAGCAGTGGTAGTAGTAGTAATGGTAGTGTCAGGAGTAGTAGTAGTAGTAGTGGTAGTAATGGTAGTAGTAAGTAGTAGTGGTAGTGGAAGTAGTAGTGGTAGTAGTGGTGGAATAAGTAGTGGTAGAAGTATTTGTGGTAGTAGTAGTGGTAGTAGTGATAGTAGTAGTGGTAGCAGTAGTGGTAGAAGTAGTAATGTTAGTAGAAGTAGTATTGATAGAATAAGTAGTGGTAGAAGTATTAGTGGTAGAAGTAGTAGTGGTAGTAGTAGCGGTAGAAGTAGAAATAGTAGTAGTAGTAGTATTGGTGGAAGAAGTAGTGGTATTAGTGGTAGAAGTTGTAGAAATAGTAGTAGTAGTGGTAGTAGTAGTAGTGGTAGTAATGGTCATAGAAGTAGTAGTGGTAAAATAAGTAGTGGTAGAAGTATTAGTGGTAGTGGTAGTAGTAGTGGTGGTGGTAGTAGTAGTGGTAGTGGTAGTAGTAGTAGTACTGGTAGTAGTAGTACTGGTAGTAGTGATATTAGTGATAGTGGTAGTAGTAGTAATAGTGATAGTGGTGTTGGTGGTAGAACTAGTAATGGTAGTAGTAGTGGTAGTAGAAGTTGTAGTGGTGGAATAAGTAGTGGTAGAAGTATTAGTGGTAGAAGTAGTAATAGAAGTGGTAGTAATGGTAGTAGTAGTAGTATTGGCAGAATAAGTAGTTGTATTAGTGGTAGAAGTAGTAGTGGTAGTAGTGGTAGTAGTAGTAGTGGTAGTGGTAGTAGTGGTAGTGGTGGTAGTAGTAGTAATGGTAGTAGTAGCAGTAGTGGTAGTAATGGTAGTAGAAGTAGTAGTGGTAGTAGAAGTAGTGGTAGTCGAAGTAGTGGTAGTAGTAGTGGTAGTGGTAGTAATGGTAGTAGAAGTAGTAGTGGTAAAATAAGTAGTGGTAGAAGTATTAGTGGTAGAAGTATTTGTGGTAGTAGTAGTGGTTGTAGTGGTAGTAGTAGTAGTCGTGGTAGTAGTAGTAGTGGTAGTAGTGTTAGTAGTGGTAGTAGTAGTAGTGGTGGTAGTAGTAGTAGTGGTGGTAGTAGTAGTGGTAGTAGTGGTAGTGGTAGCAGTAGTACTACTGGTAGTAGTAGTACTGGTAGTAGTGGTAGTGGTAGTAATAGTGATAGTGGTGTTGGTGGTAGTGGTAGTAGTAGTGGTATTGGTAGTAGTAGTGGTAGTAATGGTAGTAGAAGTAGTAGTGGTAGAAGTAGTAGTGGTCGAAGTATTAGTGGTAGAAGTAGTAGTAGAAGTGGTAGTAATGGTAGTAGTAGTAGTATTGGCAAAATAAGTAGTTGTATTAGTGGTAGAAGTAGTAGTGGTAGTAGTGGTAGTAGTAGTAGTGGTAGTAGTGGTAGTGGTAGTAATGGTAGTGGCAGTAGTAGTAGTAGAAGTAGTAGTGGTAGTAGAAGTAGTAGTAGTGGTAGTAGTAGTGGTAGTGGTAGTAATGGTAGTAGAAGTAGTAGTGGTAAAATAAGTAGTGGTAGAAGTATTAGTGGTAGAAGTATTTGTGGTAGTAGTAGTGGTAGTAGTGGTTGTAGTGGTAGTAGTGGTAGTAGTAGTAGTAGTAGTAGTAGTAGTGGTAGTAGTAGTAGTGGTGGTAGTAGTAGTGGTAGTGGTAGCAGTAGTACTACTGGTAGTAGTAGTACTGGTAGTGGTAGTAATAGTGATAGTGGTGTTGGTGGTAGTGGTAGTAGTAGTGGTATTGGTAGTAGTAGTGGTAGTAATGGTAGTAGAAGTAGTAGTGGTAGAAGTAGTAGTGGTAGAAGTATTAGTGGTAGAAGTAGTAGTAGAAGTGGTAGTAATGGTAGTAGTAGTATTGGCAGAATAAGTAGTTGTATTAGTGGTAGAAGTAGTAGAAGTAGTAGAAGTAGTAGTGGTAGAAGTAGTAGTAGAAGTGGTAGTAATGGTAGTAGTAGTATTGGCAGAATAAGTAGTTTTATTAGTGGTAGAAGTAGTAGTGGTAGAAGTAGTAGTGGTAGTAGTGGTAGTAGTAGTAGTGGTAGTAGTGGTAGTAATGGTAGTGGCAGTAGTAGTGGTAGTAGAAGTAGTGGTAGTAGTAGTGGTAGTATAAGTAGTGGTAGAAGTATTAGTGGTAGAAGTATTTGTGGTAGTAGTAGTGGTAGTAGTGGTTGTAGTGGTAGTAGTGGTAGTAGTAGTAGTGGTAGTAGTGGTAGTAGTGTTAGTAGTGGTAGTAGTAGTAGTGGTATTAGTGGTAGTGGTAGCAGTAGTACTACTGGTAGTAGTAGTACTGGTAGTAGTGGTAGTAGTAGTAATAGTGATAGTGGTGTTGGTGGTAGTGGTAGTAGTAGTGGTAGTGGTAGTGTCAGTAGTAGTAGTAGTAGTAGTAGTGGTAGTAATGGTAGTAGAAGTAGTAGTGGTAGTAGAAGTAGTGGTAGAAGTAGTAGTGGTAGAAGTAGTAGTGTCAGTGGTAGTAGTAGTAGTGGTGGAATAAGTAGTGGTAGAAGTATTCGTGGTAGTAGTAGTGGTAGTAGTGATAGTAGTAGAAGTAGTAATGTTAGTAGAAGTAGTATTGATAGAATAAGTAGTGGTAGAAGTATTAGATGTAGTAGTGGTAGTAGTAGAGGTAGAAGTAGAAATAGTAGTAGTGGTAGTAGTATTGGTGGAAGAAGTAGTGGTAGAAGTTGTAGAAATAGTAGTAGTAGTAGTGGTAGTAATGGTAATATAAGTAGTAGTGGTAAAATAAGTAGTGGTAGAAGTATTAGTGGTAGTGGTAGTAGTAGTATTGGTGGTAGTAGTAGTAGTACTGGTAGTAGTGATATTAGTGGTAGTAGTAGTAATAGTGATAGTGGTGTTGGTGGTAGTGGTATTAGTAGTGGTAGTGGTAGTAGTAGTGGTAGAACTAGTAATGGTAGTAGAAGTAGTAGTGGTGGAATAAGTAGAGGTAGAAGTAGTAGTAGAACTGGTAGTAATGGTAGTAGTAGTATTGGCAGAATAAGTAGTTCTATTAGTGGTAGAAGTAGTAGTGGTAGTAGTGGTAGTAGTAGTAGTAGTAGTAGTGGTAGTAATGGTAGTGGCAGTAGTAGTAGTAGTAGTAGTAGTAATGGTAGTAGAAGTAGTAGTGGTAGTAGAAGTAGTGGTAGTAGTAGTGGTAGAACTAGTAATGGTAGTAGAAGTAGTAGTGGTGGAATAAGTAGAGGTAGAAGTAGTAGTAGAACTGGTAGTAATGGTAGTAGTAGTATTGGCAGAATAAGTAGTTCTATTAGTGGTAGAAGTAGTAGTGGTAGTAGTGGTAGTAGTAGTAGTGGTAGTAATGGTAGTGGCAGTAGTAGTAGTAGTAGTAGTAGTGGTAGTAATGGTAGTATAAGTAGTAGTGGTAGTAGAAGTAGTGGTAGTAGTAGTGGTAGTAGTAGTAGTGGTAGTAATGGTAGTAGAAGTAGTAGTGGTAAAATAAGTAGTGGTAGAAGTATTAGAAGTATTTGTGGTAGTAGTAGTGGTAGTAGTAATGTTAGTAGAAGTAGTATTGGTAGAATAAGTAGTGGTACAAGTAGTAGCGGTAGAAGTAGTAGTAGTGGTAATAATGGTAGTAGTAGTAGTAGTAGATATTGGTGGAAGTAGTGGTGGCACTAGTGGTAGAAATAGTAGTAGTGGTGGTACCAGATGTAAAAAAAAAAAATTAAAAAGAGTATAATTGTGGGGGACCTTTATTGTTATCACAATCCCCTCAGTCTGACTCGAACAAAAAGAGACAATTCATTTTAGAGGCTTTGAGGCATTCTCCCTGTCTGAGACTGATTCGTGATGAAGGTGATTGCTGTGGAGGCAGACAGACGTGATGCATTGAGCTTGAAGAGTCAGCTGCCGCTCCTATTGATGGCAGGGAGAAAAGAGAAAAGAAAGGTTGTTTTGATGCCCAGGGAAGAAAAAAATGTCTCTGTGTATTCACAGACAAAGAGAGAGAGAGAGAGAGAGCTCCTCAAAATGCCATTGCTTTCTTGGCCAGGTGGCTGGTACAAACAGTGAATTGGTCAGGAAAGCGTTGTGGCAGAACCAAACTGCAGCCAAAGGTCTTCAGTAACTCCAACACAAATAATATACATCATCTATTTTCTATTCTACGTCTTGTCAATTCTATACAACGCATCTACAGTAAGGGTGTTTCAACATTCTTACTGATGTTGTCCAATGGAAATGTAATTATATGTATTGTATAAAGCACAACACAATTTTGCTACAGCCTTTGAAATATTGTGATTAATCATTAATAGCATCTACACTGTACATTCAGCAACTGTAGTTACATTCTTCACTAGATAAAAACGCCTGCAGCCCTCTTTAACTCTGCATTACCAAACACAGGCCAAAATAGAATGGGGGCATTTCACTCAAATAAACAAACCTATGAATAATAAATATGTGTTGTGGTATTGTATGAATTATGTGTGTGAGTGAGTGAGTGAAAGAGAAACAACACTGCTAATGTTCTCACTGTCACACATACATATCCGCACAATCAACAGCATGCACTGAGCCTCCAAAGCTCGTTTCCAACAGCAGCCTATCCTAATGCATGTAATCACCAATATTCCTCTAAGATGAGCTTGTTAAAAGCGTCTTCCTCATTATTCTCTAGCTAAAAGCCCATTCGTTAGCATGCAGCACAGATCAAAGCCAACAACATGCCGGTGATCAAGGTGAATGGTACACATGTCACCGCCCATCTTATCCTTCGGATTGAACCCCCCACACATCCGTTACTGCCACGTTTGTGTGTGAGGGGTGGTGTGTGTGTGTTCTGTGTGGGGTGGTGTGTGTGTGTGGTGGGGGTTGTGTGTGTGTGTGGGAGTGCATGCTCTATGTTGAAAAGCTCTATGTACGGTATGAACACAATTCGAATTCTGAAAATAGTTGCTTGTTGGGAGAAGACGTTTTCCCTCCCAAGTGTCTTTTGACTGAATACATCTGAATACATCTGCCGGAGTGAACGGAAAAACTTTGAAAGGATATCCATTATCCGCTGAACGTGATGGCTCTCTATGTGGATACATTTTACTAGCATAATGTTAGAGGTGGCTAGCCGGGGATGTGCTGTGCTGTTGTCAGTGAGGTGGCCTGTTTAAGCTGTTAGTCATATATTGTATAAAGGACCCAAGGAGAAATGATGCTATTCTATTCTAAACATGTGAGAAGTCTCACTGAAATACAGGAAGGAATATAATAACTCTCAAATTAAGCTAAAATATAATTCAACTTACAGAAACAAAGAGGAAAATAAATAATGATTGTTATATACAATGTATAATTGAGAGAATGCCAAGAGTGTGCAAAGCTGTCATCAAGGCAAAGGCTATTTGAAGAATCTCAAGTATAAAATATATTTAGATTTGTTTAACACTTTTTTGGTTACTACATGATTCCATATGTGTTATTTCATAGTTTTGATATCTTCACTATTATTCTACAATGTAGAAAATAGTAAAAATAAAGAAAAACCATTGAATGAGAAGGTGTTCTAAAACTTTAGCGCGGTAGTGTATGCCATTTAGCAGACGCTTTTATCCAAAGCGACTTACAGTCACGCTTGCATACATTTTACATAAGGGTGGTCCCACGAATCGAATAAAGCCATGCTCTACAAACTGAGCTACAGAGAACTCCTTAACTGTCTTGCACTGTAACTGAGATAGGATAGGCCACCTCTTAGTACAGACATGTATTCATCAACTGACCCTCATAGTGTCATTAATGTAGTGTGCATGTCGCTGGCGTTGTCTTATTAGCCACATTGGGCGCAGAAGAAAACCACCAACTGGGTGAGTATTATACACTAATGACCTGAGAGCACTAGTAACAAAATTGCCTCATAACACAGCCAGAGGGAAACACTGTTGCACGTTTTTCGCAACAATTTTGTCGACCATTTATCAAAGTAATTTTTGTTTTTTTAAACACTATGAGTCAGGGGGGAGGTCATATTTTTCACAACGGGAGGGGGAAAAAATGGAAACCACTAAAAGCTTGCATAATTATTCATCATTAGATGCACCCCCTCTGGAACAGGCCCATGTTATTGTCATGACTACAACACCCCCCCCTCACCCCCACCCCCTGGGGCCCCTCCCAACCCCACCCACCCCAACCCTCAAAACACCAGTTTGACCCGCCCTCAAATCAAAATGTCTTCGAGGCAAGCAGCTTATGGATGCTTTCCAAACAGCTCTGTATCTACATTACAGTCATTTAGCAGACAGACACTCTTATCCAGAGCGACTTACAGGAGCAATTAGGGTTAAGTGCCTTGCTCAAGGTCACATCAACAGTCGGCATGGCGATTCGAAACAGCAACCTTTTGGTTACCGGCATAAAACACCACTAGGCTACCTGCACTATGTAGCGGTTATGGGCGTTGGGCCGGTAACCAAAAGTTTGCTGGTTCGAATCACAGAGCCGACAAGGTGAAAAATCTGTTGATGTTCCCTTGAGCAAGGTACTTAACCCTAATTGCTCCTGTAAGTCACTCAGGATAAGAGTGTCTGCTTAATGACTAAACTGTATAGTTCACTACTCGGAATTGGGTGCCATTTGGGATGCATACATGTCTCTGAGGGGTAGGGAGGGGAGAGTGGCAGTGGGCCAGGGTGCTTGAGCCCGAGCTGTCCCCTTCGCCACCCCTCTCTCTAGCCAGGCTCATGTCTCATGGTGTACTGAGTGACTTAAGGAAATGGCTCTGATTTCACAGTTTAATTAGTGCTAATCTGAGGAAGGGTGGCCAATGGTAATGGGCTGGCACACACACACACACACAGCAACATGGGGGAATGTCAGGACAGGGTGTAGGGATAAGAAACTAGGATTAGCTTCTGAGTTTGATACTCTTTTTACATGAAGACTCTGTACCCTTAAGCGAGTATGTGAATTTGTAGACTTTGTTCAGGTCTAAGAAGCATTTTACAGCACAGTATAGCCATCTTGCTCTAGCTCTGCAATGTGCAATTCAAATACATTTAAATATGAAAATGAAAAATGAATAATATTCCAAACAAATGTTGCCACTAAAACAAAAATGTGCTGAAGCCTTTCTTTCATTAGTCATTGACTGAAAGGGAGGAGGGGAGGTGAGAAACTCCTGAACCTTCGATTTTAATTTAAAAAACATTCTAATCAAATTTCTCCTTATGCATTTGTAATTGATACACAATCAGTCACTTGTGACAGATACCTCAGACAGGTATTCATCCATCACATTTGGGCTTTTGCTCATTTCATGGGGCATGCCTGTTCTACTTTGGTTGTTTATGTGTATTAAAATGGAAAGATTTGATTATTAGCTACTCATTTGAAATGTATCTCTCGGTAGTAGATGTGCCTCATCTCCACAGAGACCTTCCTATCCTACAGGGGTGTATTTTAGAGATGCCCTTTGAGAGGAAACAGATAAAACTCCATCAACGTTAAAATCTTTTCACTGTGATCCTAATGATAAATCTGTCCATTGTGAAAGAGAGGATTTTTTTGGGGGTGGGGATAAATTGACTGTTTGCTGGTGCGGTCTGAATAGTGGTATTGCCATCATTGCCATCATCAATGATGAAATCTTTTTAGTAATTAGTTGATAAAAGCTACCAAGGTTAAGCTGAAGGGAGCTCTCTCTCTCTCTCTCTCTCTATATATATATATATATATCTCTCTCTCTCTATATATGTCTCTCTCTCTCTCTTTCTCTCTAAATTCAATTCAATTCAATTCAAGGGGCTGTATTGGCATGGGAAACATGTTAACATTGCCAAAGCAAGTGAGGTAGATAATATACAAAAGTGAAATAAACAATAAAAATGTACATTAAACATTACACATACAGAAGTTTCAAAACAATAAAGACATTACAACTGTCATATTATATATATATATATATATATATATATATAGTACAAATGGTTAAAGTACACAAGGGAAAATAAATAAACATAAATATGGGTTGTATTTACAATGGTGTTTGTTCTTCACTGGTTGCCCTTTTCTTGTGGCAACAGGTCACAAATCTTGCTGCTGTGATGGCACACTGTAGAATATCACCCAGTAGATATGGGAGTTTATCAAAATTGGATTTGTTTTCAAAATTCTTTGTGGATCTGTATTATCTGAGGGAAATATGTCTCTCTAATATGGTCATACATTGGGCAGGAGGTTAGGAAGTGCACCTCAGTTTCCACCTCATTTTGTGGGCAGTGAGCACATAGCCTGTCTTCTCTTGAGAGCCATGTCTGCCTAAGGCGGCCTTTCTCAATAGCAAGGCTATGCTCACTGAGTCTGTACATAGTCAAAGCTTTCCTTAAGTTTGGGTCAGTCACAGTGGTCAGGTATTCTGCCACTGTGTACTCTCTGTTTAGGGCAAAATAGCATTCTAGTTTGCTCAGTTTTTTTGTTAATTCTTTCCAATGCGTCAAGTAGTTATCTTTTTGTTTTCTCATGATTTGGTTGGGTCTAATTGTGCTGCTGTCCTGGGGCTCTGTGGGGTGTGTTTGTGAACAGAGCCCCAGGACCAGCTTGCTTAGGGGACTCTTCTCCAGGTTCATCTCTCTGTAGGTGATGGCTTTGTTATGGAAGGTTTGGGAATCGCATCCTTTTAGGTGGTTGTAGAATTTAACGGCTCTTTTCTGGATTTTGATAATTAGTGGGTATCGGCCTAATTCTGCTCTGCATGCATTATTTGGTGTTCTACGCTGTACACGGAGGATATTTTTACAGAATTCTGCATGCAGAGTCTCAATTTGGTGTTTGTCCCATTTTGTGAAGTCTTCGTTGGTGAGCGGACCCCAGACCTCACAACCATAAAGGGCAATGGGCTCTATGACTGATTAGAGTATTTTTAGCCAGATCCTAATTGGTATGTTGAAATTTATGTTCCTTTTGATGGCATAGAATGCCCTTCTTGCCTTGTCTCTCAGATCGTTCACAGCTTTGTGGAAGTTACTTGTGGCGCTGATGTTTAGGCCGAGGTATGTATAGTTTTCTGTGTGTTCAAAGGCCACAGTGTCTAGATGGAATTTGTATTTGTGGTCCTGGCGACTGGACCTTTTTTGGAACACCATTATTTTGGTCTTACTGAGATTTACTGTCAGGGCCCAGGTCTGACAGAATCTGTGCAGAAGATCTAGGTGCTGCTGTAGGCCCTCCTTGGTTGGTGACATAAGCACCAGATCATCAGCAAACATTAGATATTTGACTTCAGATTCTAGTAGGGTGAGGCCGGGTGCTACAGACTTTTCTAGTGCCCGCGCCAATTCGTTGATATATATGTTGAAGAGGGTGGGGCTTAAGCTGCATCCCTGTCTCACCCCACGACCCTGTGTGTAGAAATGTGTGTTTTTTGCCAATTATAACCGCACACTTGTTGTTGTTTGTGTACATGGATTTTATGTCATATGTTTTACCCCCAACACCACTCCCCATCAATTTGTATAGCAGACCCTCATGCCAAATTGAGTCGAAGGCTTTCTTTAAATCAACAAAGCATGAGAAGACTTTGCCTTTGTTTTGGTTTGTTTGGTTGTCAATTGGGGTGTGCAGTGAATACATGGTCTGTTGTACGGTAATTTGGTAAAAAGGCAATTTGACATTTGCTCAGTACATTGTTTTCATTGAGGAAATGTACGAGTCTGCTGTTAATGATAATGTAGAGGATTTTCCCAAGGTTACTGTTGACGCATATTCCACGGTAGTTATTGGGGTCATATTTGTCTCCACTTTTGTGGATTGGGGTGATCAGTCCTTGGTTCCAAATATTGGGGAAGATGCCAGAGCTAAGGATGATGTTAAAGAGTTTTAGTATAGTATATCTCTCTCTGTCTTTCTCTTTCTCTGTCTCTCTGTCTCTCTCTACTACAGAGGAGAGTGTTTTTGAAAAGTAATAGTACATGTGATGTTGGTGAAATGGCTGGCAAGCACAGGAAGTGCCAATTACTAATCATAATAGAGAAGTAGAAATCCTACTGTGTTTGATCAGGTAGGGAATATAGCAGACACCAGTAATACGCTAAAGGGAAAAAGAACTCCAGCTAATTGTTAAGACACACACTGCATGCTCTGATTAAAAATGACTCAATTTGCAGATAAAGGGAGACAATCAACAAGATTATGACTAAAGCAATGTATTAAATGTACACGTAAAACAACAACAGTATCAGCCTACAAATGAACAAAGTTCCACTATTTATCACTTAATTTACTGTATATAGTTTCTCATTTCAATTATACTTAAAAGAGCGAGACTACGTTGTGAGGTTCATCTTATTAAAATAAAATAGAGACACAATAGAAAAACAATAACATGTTGATATAAAATTAATGTCACAACATGATTAGTGATTCTAAGTAAAAGGCAGTGGATCACATTCTTGTAAGGGAGAGGGAGATGGAGGGCGAAATGGGTACAGGGAGGGAGACAGATGGATGGAGAGAAGTAGGGGTTGCTGGGAGGGATGCAGGGATAGGGGGATGGACGGCTGGAGGGAGGAGGTAGAGCTTCACATCATAGTACTGTATATGACCATTGAAGCAGTCTATATAGCTCAGTCAGGTCCTGTCAATGTCAGAGGACTACTGTACTGTACAGCAGACTGTCAGTTAGGATCACATGGCTCTTCTTCCATCTCACTACCAAAAAGCATATCATCATACATGGTTTAAAGGCCCCAAGCAATGTCTCTTCTGGCATGAGTACAGTGAAAGAAGCTAATCCATAACAACTGTAGTCATCTCTGGTTCTCTACACCTTGGATGCATCCCGAATAGCACCCTATTACCCATTAAGTGCACAACTTTTGACCAGGACCCATAGAGCTCTCGTTAAAAGTAGAGCACTATTAAGGAAATAGGGTGCCATTTGGGACAGACATTTTGAAATATTGTGCTAGCATGGCTTTGTATTGGAGAGGAATCATGAGCTACAGTTGAAGTCAGAAGTTTACATTTACTTAGGTTGGAATAATTCAAATTCAGTTTTCAACCACGCCACAAATTTCTTGTTAACAAACTATAGTTTTGGCAAGTCGGTTAGGACATCTACTTTGTGCATGACACAAGTAATGTTTCCAACAATTGCTGTCAGACAGATTTTTTCACCTGAAAGCAGGTTCACACTGAGCACGTGACAGACGTGACAGTCTGGAGATGCCGTGGAGAACGTTCTGCTGCCTGCAACATCCTCCAGCATGACCGGTTTGGCGGTGGGTCAGTCATGGTGTGGGGTGGCATTTCTTTGGGGGGCAGCACAGCCCTCCATGTGCACGCCAGAGGTAGCCTGACTGCCATTAGGTACCGAGATGAGATCCTCAGACCCCTTGTGAGACCATATGCTGGTGCGGTTGGCCCTGGGTTCCTCCTAATGCAAGACAATGCTAGACCTCATGTGGCTGGAGTGTGTCAGCAGTTCCTGCAAGAGGAAGGCATTGATGCTATGGACTGGCCCGCCCGTTCCCCAGACCTGAATCCAATTGAGCACATCTGGGACATCATGTCTTGCTCCATCCACCAACGCCACGTTACACCACAGACTGTCCAGGAGTTGGCGGATGCTTTAGTCCAGGTCTGGGAGGAGATCCCTCAGGAGACCATCCGCCACCTCATCAGGAGCATGCCCAGGCGTTGTAGGGAGGTCATACAGGCACGTGGAGGCCACACACACTACTGAGCCTCATTTTGACTTGTTTTAAGGACATTACATCAAAGTTGGATCAGCATGTAGTGTGGTTTTCCACTTGAATTTAATTTTGACTCCAAATCCAGACCTCCATGGGTTGATAAATTTGATTTCCATTGATAATTTTTGTGTGATTTTGTTGTCAAGCACATTCAACTATGTAAAGAAAAAAGTATTTAATAAGAATATTTCATTCATTCAGATCTAGGATGTGTTATTTTAGTGTTCCCTTTATTTTTTTGAGCAGTGTATATATAAATAAAACATTCTTCACTTTCTCCTCAATTCAAACAAAATCAACAAGCTTCATGACCTCTGTCTATCACGTGGCAATATTACTTGCAATCAGCATGAGGTTTCTAGCATCTGGCTAAGGTGAGAGCACCACACACTGTGTCGGCTATAATGGTTCCCATTAGCTTGGAGGCTGACTGGTGCCAGTGTGATTTTGGTGAGCGGGGGATGCTGGAGCCCAGTGGGGTTGGGGTGAGTAGGGGGATGCTGGAGCCCAGTGGGGATTGGGTGAGTACGCAGTATATGCACAGTCACACAAATGCAGATGAGATAAAGGGCTGAAGGTAGATGTCAAGCATCATTATGTCAGCTGCATTGTGTTCCACTGTAGACCATTCTATTAAAGCAGGTCATCTACAACTACTGCTGAATTCTGCATTCCATATTTGACATGACGTGTGTATGTCAGTGTTCATTCAATGTATGCTTACATACTAAAGCCTTTCCAAACACATTTCCTTTCATTTTGCAATCATGAGCAGCACTTCCTCCTATATCAACCTCCTGTCTGCAACAGCTCCTTTCCGAACCTGTATTTTTGTGGATGTTTTTCTGCCAAATGCATCTGATGAGATCCCATCCTGAGTCACATAATGAGCCTTAATGCTCTCACAGAGCAGAAGGAAGGGAATTGATGATTACAAACTGTCTCCTCATACCTCCGACCGGAACAGCCCCAGGAACCACCTGCTCTAAAGGTCAGGAATGAGCTCACACTGCTCAACTACTCCCTCCCTCCCTCCCTCCCTCCCTCCCTCCCTCCCTCCCTCCCTCCCTCCCTCCCTCCCTCCCTCCCACCCAATGTTCAGCTCCTTTCTCTTGGTTTAGCTCAGTATGCCCTCCCTCCCTCCCTACATCCCTCCCTCCGTACCTACATCCCTCCCTCCCTACCTACCTACATCCCTCCCTACCTACCTACATCCCTCCCTACCTACCTACATCCCTCCCTCTGTACCTACATCCCTCCCTCCCTCCCTACCTACATCCCTCCCTCTGTACCTACATCCCTCCCTCCCTCCCTTCCTACCTACCTACATCCCTCCCTCCGTACCTACATCCCTCTCTCCCTACCTACATCCCTCCCTCCCTACATCCCTCCCTACCTCCCTCCCTACCTACATCCCTCCCTCCGTTCCTACATCCCTCCCTCCCTACATCCCTCCCTCCCTCCCTCCCTTCCTAGATCCCTCCCTACATCCCTCCCCTCCCTCCCCCTTCCTACATCCCTCCCTTCCTCCCTACATCCCTCCCTTCCTTCCTACATCCCTCCCTCCATTCCTACATCCCTCCCTCCATTCCTACATCCCTCCCTCCATTCCTACATCCCTCCCTCCCCCTTGCAATAATGGAAATAGTGAGTTGTGATGGTTGTTTAGTGGACAAATAATGGACCCTATGAGTACATAGATTACACATTACAGAACCTGAACAAATATGTCACTACCAACAGAGAGTCCTGCTAAGATGGTATGAGTGCAGATCATTTTGAACGAGCTGACAAGTACAGTACAACTCTTTGCATTACAGCTCTTAAATACTGTGATCACACAGAAATGAGAGTGCAAGACAGAGAGACAGAGAAAGTGAGAGATGGAGAGATTAAGAGATCGAGACAGATAGATGGAGAGTATATGTGAGTCTGTTTGGTATTGAACTGTGAGAGTCACCCAGCCGTTGTATTTATAGTTATGCGCAACAGCAGCACAGCAATCCAGGAGCAGCATCTGAGGCGGTGAACACCTCGTGAGCTGCCCCAGCATGCTCCTGGCCGACAGGCCTTACTGTGGGGATGTGTCCCAAATGGCATCCTATTCCCTATGACGCACTGCTTGTGACCAGGCTCATTTGGATGCACCCTGGGCCTCATTACCATATCAAATCGCATTTGGATGCTGTGTCTTGAGCATAAAAAGGGGCCAGCACTTCAATAGGTTCTTGATTACATTTTCACATAGATACATTTGAATATCTATTACAATAGATGCAGAATTCTCTCTCCATCACTGATGTTCCAATCATTTTTTGTAGCTCTTTTTGTAATGAAAATGAGCTGAGATCATGTCTGTATGCCTGTAAACAGATGTTGTCTGAAGTACTGTCTCTTGATCCATTGAAATGGGTCTCGATCATCCACATTAATGAACAACTGTAAATATTCCAATATTCCAAAAGGTTTTCGATAGGGCATCTAGGTATTGGAAATCAATGTAAAATGTTTTTATAAAATCAAATCAAATTTATGTCACATACACATGGTTAGCAGATGTTAATGCGAGTGTAGCAAAATGCTTGTGCTTCTAGTTCCGACAATGCAGTAATAACCAACGAGTAATCTAACCTAACAATTCCAAAACTACTACCTTATACACACACAAGTGTAAAGGGATAAAGAATATGTACATTAATATATATGAATGAGTTATGGTACAGAACGGCATAGGCAAGATGGAATAGATGGTATAGAGTACAGTATATACATATGAGATGAGTAATGTAGGGTATGTAAACAAAGTGGCATAGTAAACAACCATATCATTAAATAATCTGTGTTTTATTTGTATTTATTTCAAATGCAACCAATGTTTGTCTGTTTCTCACTAGCAAAACAATTATAACATGTCATCAAGAGGCAGAAGCACAATAAAGGCATCCAGCCGTATTGTCTTTAGAGTCCTAAAGCCACAACAGACAGCTTTAATCCTTCTTTTTGGACAGAGGTGTGCCGTCAGTGGTTTCGTCCCAAATGGCACCCTATTCTCTATTTAGTGCACTTCTTTTATCAAGGTCCCTGGTCAAAAGTTGTGCACTACTAGGGAATAGAGTCCAATTGGGATGCAAACCAGCCTCTCAGAGGAGAGAGCCCTAGCCACGACGGTTGTAATCAATTAAAATAGCTGTGCGGGGCTATCTAACCACGCTCCTGTGTTTTCCCTTTGATTAATTCCTTCCACGGCTGTCTAAAACACCGTTTTGAGAATAGATTGGAAGGAGAACAATTCAAGCTGAACAAAGCAGTGTTGCAGCACAAGGGACTGACTGGGATTAGTGGAAACTACTCCAGGACAATTATAATCGGAGTTCTGCCCAGACTCCTTATCTCACTCCACTCATAATTGGACCCATGTAGAAGAAGTGTGGAAACAACAAGGTTTGTGTCCCAAGTGGTACCCTATTATCCTATGTACTGCCCCCATAGGGCTCTGGTCCAAAGGAGAGCACTATGTAGGGAAAAGGTTCCTTTTGGGATACAACCGATGCTCGAGTTGCCTAATGTAAAAACACAGCAAGCTATAACAATAGATGTGTATTTCTGTTCTATTTAAAACTCAGTTATTACTAAATTAAATGGGTACTTTAGCCACCATCACCTATTTTGACTCATACAATCTATAATGCGTAAAATATGTCCAACAGAACATATGTAGAATTCAAAAATCTTGAAGGTGGGCACTTTGCAAAAACCTAACTCACTCTCCCCTATCTGATCACAGTAGATATCAATCTATCTCAGTGTTCTGAGAGAATCCATTTCAGAACAGAATTGTGAAATGGAGTAACTCTCTACCTGACCAATGCAAGGCCAAGGAGTGGGAGATGGGGGCAGCAGTAGCAGTGCAGCACCAGACATTATCTGAATATGCCTTATTTGTGTCCCAAATGTACCCTATTCCCCACCTAGGGGTCTGGTAAAAAGTACTGCACTATGGGCCTGGTCAAAAGTAGTGTCCTTCATAGGGAAGAGGGTGCCATTTGGGACACAACCCTTCTCTCTCACAACAGCAGTTCAATTGGTGATAATAGGGGTCCATTCTGGCTAGGTATTGAATTCCCTCCTCCCTCGCTCTCATCTCGGTCTCTCTCACCAGACGCGTTGAGCTCATCCCTGCCATTTTGATTGACGGTGTGAATGTGACACAGTCATTGAGGCAGAATTACTGCTGAATCAATAACAGAGAGGGGAGAGACACTCCACAGCGTATTTAATAGAGAGGTAGCAGAGAATGGTAATGTTCACGAGTGGAGCCCAGGAGAGCCAGCCAGTCAGAGTGGGTCCTAAGAATGGAGGCTCGGTAACGGTGCTTTCTCAACTGGTGCATAAAGGTGCTTTATAAGTGCCGAGCACAGAGAATAAAGAATTAGTCCGTTTGTTTGCGCTACGGTCACTATTTCTCTTTCACACAGAATCTGTCAAAATATTTAATTATGCCCTAAGGAAAGTGTACTTCTTCACCCATGGTGCTTTGCTGTAGCAGCCCACGAGGAAAACACTCAAATAAAGGACAATTTAAACTATCAAAAATATTCTCACAGTCTGAGATCATGGCTGCTTTCCAAATGGAACTCTATTCCCTATATACTGCACTACTGTTAACCAGAGACTATGGGCCCTATTGGAGGCACTACCTGCCCTATGGGCCCTGGTCAAAACTAATGCACTACATAGGGAATAGGGTGTCATTTGAGTCAAACCCATAGAAAGAAGGGAACTTACATCTGTGATTCCAGCCTCCAGAATGATCACCTTGGCCTCCTTCTCCACTGCATCCTTCTGGCGAACTGTGAAGGGGAGAAACAGCAGCCTTTGTGAGACGGAGGCGTCAATCACTCTTACAGTAGAATGTGTGGAGGAGGTGGCAGTAAGAGAAGCAGCCGTCACTCGCAGAGGAAACAGACAGGCCATGTCTGCGTTCCAAATAGCACCCTGTTCCCTATATAGTGAACTACTTTTGATAGAAGCATATAGTACACTAGATAGGCAATAGGGAGCCATTGGGGATGAATTCACAGACAGATCTCTACTGTCTAGAAAATAAGTGTCTACAAAACAAGGTCAAGACTATGAAGGACATTATTAGATGTCTTTCTATCGGTACATTTTTCCTCAATGTAATCTAACAGTGCAAGTTATTAACCAATTAGATCGAGTAGAAATAGATTAGTAGATAACAAGTACAGGTAGATTTACCTAAAGGTTTATTTACCTCTCGTACTGAACTAGCAATAAGCATCTTCTCTGACTGAATTCTCTGAGTTATATCTCTTTTTGCAAGAGTTGAATATTAAGGCAAATCCTCCCCGAAATAGAATGATAAAACTCCCGTTGAACCTTCCTTCCTCTGCCTTAAGAGGAAATCATTTTGAGGTTTAATTGAAATTTGACAGGACTCATTTTACAGGAAGAACAAAATGTCATGAAAAACTGTTCATAAATGAATTCACTATGTTTTCCATGTGAAAGCACCTCCTTTGTTGACACATCGGGCAGATAAAGGATATGCAAATAACCTGGGGAGAGCTCGACTGCGTCTCAAATGGCACCCTATTCCCTTTATAGTGCACTTCATTTTACCAGCGCTCATAGGGCTCTGGTCAAAAGTAGTTCCCATAGGGCTCTGGTCAAAAGTAGTGCACTATGTAGGGAACAGGGTGCCATTTGCGACGCAAACCCTCAACTCTATATAATGTTAATCTAATTAGTGTTTTAATCAATCACAGCAATTATTTGCTCTCGCCAATTTATACAGAGTCCCGTATAATTACGTTGTGCGGCTTCAGATGGGTAATTTGATTGAGGTTCTCTACCTCCTTGGTAAACTGAACTCTGAACCCGAGGAGGGGAGTGTGACCAACTTGTCTGCCGTGGTCGGTCCTGTCAAAGAGGATGTCTTAATAATGCTGTCACAGCACAACACCTGGGCTACACACACACTTAGTGATGAGCACTTTCTGTTTCCACTGAACCGTTTCCACTGAACCGTTTCCACTGAACCAGTCAGTCTACAACTCCATGACCATTACACCACTGTTCAGTCAATGCACCGCAGAGCGGACACTAGGGCGCAGATAGTGGTAACGTATTGCCTTTGCAAGTGAGGTTAAATTCACAAAGACATGCCCATGAAAGACATGGACATTAAAACCCAGACAAGATCAATTAACTACAACCACACACCACAGCCTGATGAGCATACAATAAACAATCAAACAGTCAAACAAATAAACAGACAAATGAACATGAAAAGACTCCCCATGCTGTCCATGGGAGGGATCCAACACAGCAACAAGTGTGACTTCTCTTCCTGGTACTAGGATGTTCATAGTGAGGGTGAGTTAATTAAAGCCAGCCAGTCTCTCATTAGACAATACTTTTGTCATCCCAACACCACAGTGCGGAGCATGGCTCCCCCACATCCAGCCTCCTATCTCCTCTCCTCTCATTTTTCCTCTCCTTTCTCCTCTCCTTTCCTCTTCTCCTGTCCTGTCCTCTTCTCTTTTCTCATCTCATCTCCTTTCTCCTCTCCTCTTCGTTCTCCTCTTCTATCTTCTCCTCTCTCCTTTTCCCCTTCATCTCCTCTCATCTTTCTCCTCTCATCTTTCTCCCCTCCTCTCCTCCCCTCTACTTTCTCCTCTCCTCTCTTATTTCTCCTCTCCTTTCTCCCCACTCATCTCCTCTCCTCCTCTCTCCTCTCCAAACGAGCAGCAGCCCAACTAGAGCTCAGCCATAATGAGCAGGCTAGTTTGTACCACACTGAGTGATTCCAAATCACAACCTGCATGGACGGATCTTTGAAACTACTAACAAACTACAAAAAGGGCGAGGGCAAATTGGCAATTGTGTTTACAGTTTGCACACCTGCAGGTTTTGAAATAAGTCTGAGACATGATATGACACATTTTGAATAGAAATAGCAAAAGTTAACTACACAGATTCTCATTGCATGTCCTGTAAGAAATCCATATTCACATCATTCCATTCTACATATACCATTGTCAGTACGCTCCATCTAATGCCGAATGTCACATTTCCAATACATGTTGAATAAGAAACAGGGGGTACCAGGAGAAAAATAGCTTATTCTTCATCTAAAAAAATACATAGGGGTTTCATTTGTCACCCTGGCCTTCATGTCCTGAGTTCTGCTTTATGTTAACTCAATGTATCAGAGGCGCCTTGAGGGGAACAAAGTAGACAGGATTCAAAAAATGCTCAATTTTTCACCATTGACTGAAGGAAAAGGCCTGGGTCTATGAGTTCACAGCCCAGAATGGGATGCTGTGTCGCACCAGGGACTGTTTCTGAGCACATTTGAGGGCGGTAATGAGAAGAAAACAACCGCCATCCTTCAAAGGCGAGGAGCGAAGAGGCACAACACCATCGCTTGCTGACACACTACACGGATGTAATCACATTACCTGATCATGATAGCAGTGATCCCTGAACAAATTAAAATATAGCACAGCGTGTTTTCATCTCTGAAATGTTGTTTTAGCCAAGTAACAATATCACTGTCTTGTGACTTTAAAACAATATTACGAGATAGAGAGAAGGGAGAGAGAAAAAAAGACAACCATGGTAAGTTATAGTATTTCTATTTTTCCTGCCTGAACCTTCATTTTGTGCAAAGACTCTTTCCCCATCCCCAACAACCGGCTATCCATGACAGCCCGTTGCAAATACAGATGTCAAAACCAATTCCAGAGTCATTTTTCTAAATGTTTTAATTAGATATTATATTTGGGGGTCTCACTTGCATTAATTTGATTTCTGAAATCAACATTTCAGCCTTTAATCTGTTTCAAATGATGTTTTCCTCCAATCTCCAACACCCTACCCTTATTGCCTCCAGTAATATAAACTGCAATATGAAGCAATGAGCAATTAGAGAAGACTTAGAGCATCACAAAGACAATGCAATATGTCATAAAATTAAAAGCAGGGGGTAAAATGGCATCCCAGGCCAGCTGGGGCAAGGAGCCATTACCTCTCTGTGGAGGAGGAGAGAGCAGTACTCCATCACACACGGTCTACATCCCAAATGACACCCTATTCCCTGTATAGTGCCATAGAGCTTTGGTCAAAAGTAGTGCACTATGTAGGTAATAGGGTTACATTTGGGACGCAGGCACCGTCTGCCAGCTGAATAATGGCAAACAAGCAGAGCACCATCTCTATCTAAACATTTATCATCACTCTCCACTGTTCCACCGCTGCACAGCTCGTCACGGCATCACAGCACATGGGAGAGGACATAGTGGTCACAGTACAGAGTTGTACTGGGAGAGGACATAGTGGTCACAGTACAGAGTTGTACTGGGAGAGGTATGGATAAAGCATCTGTTGTCATTGGGGTCTGGCTTACAACGGTATTGGAATGATTTTCATGTCCCATTTTACACACGTTACTGCAACTACTGTAACTCCAAATAACTAAGAACATATTTGTGGTTGTTGTTGTGTAATGATGTGCTTGGTCTCCATACGGATGTTCATAACACAGCAGCCAATGAAAAAGGTGAGCAATTTTCTGCCTCCAAACCCTTTATTTTGTTCTGAATATTTTCTTTGGGTATTGGATGGTGACATTTTACAGAATGTTGCCACCCCACATTGGCAGTTATGTTTCTGTTGCAGTTAAATGCAGGTTCTAAACAGTGATGAGAATGTCCACAAAACATCTGATTAAGCTCTTAATGGGGTCTGCGTTCCAAATGGCACCCTACACCTTATATAGTCCACGACTTTGACCAGAACCCTGGTCTAAAGTAGTGCACTATGTAGGGAATATAGTGCCATATAGGAGGCGGCCTATGACACAAACAACCCTCCTACACAGGGTAAACAACAACACCCATGAACTGAGGCTACTGCACAAACAAGTCACACAGACTAGGACATCACAGCCTCACCTTCCAACCAGCAGATTCACAAATGTTCAGGAAGGGAGGCAGGGAGGGAGGGAGAGACGGAGAGACGGAGCATTTCGTTTTGATAAGTGGAGGTGATGATGATTCACACATAGCAGGTAAGCAGCTAAAACTGGGACAGACTGTATCAGCCCATCAAAAGGCAGCACTCACAAAGACAGAATCATAAAGACATTGCACTTCATTGTCAAATAGTCAAGCTACCTTTTCTGCTTACCATAACACTGCTTACCATAACACTGCTTACCATGACACTGCTTACCATGACACTGCTTACCATGACACTGCTTTCTATAATAATGGCTGTACTAGCAACACAAACCATGCCCATCAGTGGGCTGTGACAGTGACAGTAGTCTAGCCTGTTAGCCAGTACAGAACACTAGCAGCTGTAGACATAACACCACAGGGACTCCCAGGAAAGTCTCCTGATAACACCAAACACCTTGTCTACATTCCAAATGGCACCCTATTCCTTATTTAGTGCACTATGTTCTCTACTTTTGGCCAGAGCACATGGGCCCTGGTCAAAAGTAGTGCACTATGGAATAGGGTGCCATTTGAGATGCAGACAAGGTGTTTGGTGTTATCAGGAGAGTTTGTCCCAGACAGCTGACTCTTAGACCCGTCCTTCAGGAACCATTAACACACCACTTCCCACATAACCAGGCCTGAGCCAATTGGACACTGGGAGGAAGGAGATATACACAGTTTATTAGGTACACCACCTCGTTCATGAAAATGGATCGCTCCAACAGACAATGAGCCACGTGGCCATGGTTTGCTATATAAAGCAGGCAGTCAGGCATCGAGGCATTCAGTCACTGTTCGACTGAATGTTAGCATGGGCAAAATGAGTGACCGAAGCAACTTTGAGAGTGGTATGATCATTGGCGCCAGATCCTGTATCTCAGATATGTACGACCTCCTGGGCCTTTCACGCACGATAGTATCTAGGATCTACTAAGAGTTGTGCAACTAACAAAAAACATCCAGTCTGCGGCAGTCCTGTGGACGAAAACAGCTAATGGTTGAGAGAGGCCGAAGGAGAATGCCAAGAATCGTGCAAGGTAAAAGGCGGGCCACAAACAAATAACGGCGCAGTACAACAGTGGTATGCAGTACGACATCTCGGAATGCAGAAATCGTTGATCCTTGTCAAGGACGTGCTATTGCAGCAGACGACTACACCGGGTTCCACTCCTATCAGCTAAAAACATCCTTGACAAGGATCAACGAGTTCTGCGTAGCATCACAGCCTGGTACGGCAACTGCTCAGCCTCCGATCGCAAGGCACTACAGAGGGTAGTGCGTACGGCCCAGTACATCATTGGGGCCAAGCTTCCTGCCATCCAGGACCTCTATACCAGCTGGTGTCCGAGGAAGGCCCTAAAAATTGTCAAAGACCCCAGCCGCCCCAGTCATAGACTGTTCTCTCTACTACCGCATGGCAAGCGGTACCGGAGAGCCAAGTCTAGGACAAAAAGGCTTCTCAACAGTTTTTACCCCCAAGCCATAAGACTCCTGAACAGATAATCAAATTGCTACCCAGACTATTTGCATTGTGTGCCCCCCCAACCCCTCTTTTACGCTGCTGCTACTCTCTGTTTATCATATATGCACAGTCACTTTAACTATACATTCATGTACATACTACCTCAATTGGCCCGACCAACCAGTGCTCCTGCACATTGGCTAACCGGGCTATCTGCATTGTGTCCCGCCACCCACCACCCGCCAACTCCTCTTTCACGCTACTGCTACTCTCTGTTCATTATATATGCATAGTCACTTTAACCATATCTACATGTACATACTACCTCAATTAGCCTGACTAACCGGTGTCTGTATGTAGCCTCGCTACTTTTATAGCCTCGCTACTGTTATTTTTCACTGTTGATTTTATTTATTTATTTACCTATTGATCACCTAATACCTTTTTTGCACTATTAGTTAGAGGCTGTAAGTAAGCATTTCACTGTAAGGTCTACTGTTGTATTTGGCACACGTGACAAACAAGAAGCTGCTCCAGTGGGCACGCGATCTCCAACTCTGGACAATTGAGGAAAAACATAACTTGGAACATGCACAGTCCCCAGACCTCAACCCAATAGAGCATCTTCGGGATGAGACGGAATGGGCTGTTCACAGCATGAATGTACCACCGTCCAGTCTGCAGACCTTAAGCATGATGGGATGTTAATTACTTCATTAACTTAAGGAACCACACCTGTGTAGGAGCACCATCTTTCAATCTATTTGGCATCCCTCAATTATTTGTGTTTCCTTTCCTTTACCTGTAGAATACATCCCAAATGGCACCCTATTCCCTATATAGTGCGCTAGTTTTGACTAGGGCCCAATAGGCTACCATTTGGGATGCAAACATAGCCTAGTACTCAGTAGGAAGTCATTTGAAGCCGCAGTATAATACCGTTTCCTTCAGACTGAAGATATGGGAAAATTTGAGAACCACTTATTGGCAGGAAAATTCACATAGACTGACAGCACTTAACACCTCTCTCTCCCCTCTTCCTTCCTTCCCTCCCTCCCTCCCTCCTCTCTCTCCCTCCCTCCCTCCCTCCCTCCCTCCTCTCTCTCCCTCCCTCCCTCCCTCCCTCCATCCCCTATCTCTCCCTCCCTCCCTCCTCTCTCTCCCTCCCTCCCTCCCTCCCTCCGTCCCCTATCTCTCCCTCCCTCGCTCCCTCACCCCTCTCTCTCTCTCTCTCTCTCTCTCTCTCTCTCTCTCTCTCTCTCTCTCTCTCTCTCTCTCTCTCTCCCTCCCTCCCCCCTCCCCCCCCTTCCCCCCTCCCTCTCTCCCTCCCCTCTCTCCCTCCCTCCCTCCCCTCACTTCCTCCCTCCCCTCTCTCCCTCCCTCCCTCCCCCCTCACTTCCTCCCTCCCCTCCCCTCTCCTCCCTCCCTCCCTCCCTCCCTCTCCCTCCCTCTCCCTCCCCTCGCTCCCTCACTCCTCTCTCTCCCTCCCTCCCCCTTCCCTCCTCCCTCCCCTCTCCCTCCCCCTCCCCTCACTTCCTCCCCTCTCCCTCCCTCCCTCGCTCCCTCACTCACTCCTCTCTCCCTCCCTCCCTCCCCTCCTCCCCCTTCCCTCACTTCCTCCCCTCCCTCCCTCCCTCCCTCCCCTCCCTCCCTCCCCTCCCTCCCTCCCCTCCCTCTCTCACTTCCTCCCTCCCCTCCACTCCACTCCCTCCCTCCCTCCTTCACTCCCCCCCCCTCTCTCCCTCCCTCCCCTCTCTCCTCTTTCTCTCTCCTCCATTTTAGCACCTCCGATGGGTAACCTTTATGTCTGACTCAATTCTCCAGCTGATTGAGTGGATGCATCCCAAATGACCTTTATAGTGCACTACGTTTGACCAGTACCTCATTTGGGACGGGCTCAGTGAGTGAGGACCGGCAGCAGCCAGATCCTGCTCGCTCAAATATTATTGCTGCATGATCACTCAAGCATTTTAAAGACCCTCTGACAGCCCAATGCATTTCAATGGTACAATAAAGGCTAGAGTAAAAGATAGACAAATATTTAGGGTTCAAACTGTAAAATGGTTCATTCATAGTGTGAGAAAAGCATAATTGTATTTTTAACAGATGTTATGCGGAGGTGTAAGCAGAGAAATTGACAAAACGCTACACAAGGTTATCTGGTACTTTCAAATGTGTCTGAAGCCTATCAATGTGTGTGTGTTGGAGTGCATGCATGCGTGAACGTGTGTATCTGCCTGCCTACCTGCATGTGTGTGTGTGTGTGTGTGTTAGTGAAGCACAGCAGAGACGTAAAGCCTTCTGGCACAGTTCCATGGTCAAGGCCATCTCTGCAGGAGATGCACTCACTGGGGAGCTTGCTGTACAGTCAGAGCCTTTCCACAAAATTCACACTCACAGGGAATGTCTCCTATTATTGCTGCAGGGAGGACAGGGGCTGACACACTGGGAAATCCTTGAGCTTTCAATTGTTTCCAAGCCCTGGAAGCCTCCAAACCCAATGTTAAAAGGCTATATCTTAGACTGTGCTGGTTTTGTTCATATTGTTCATATTATGGCAATTGTCCTCAGTTTTTCAGACAGTGACTTCTGCTTATTATAAACAATCCATTCTGTATGACAGTCTTTTGTGTCAAATAATCAATATGTGCACACACGTTCGAAAATAGAATACTTAGTAGTAAGAAAATAAACACAGCAGGAATGAATTCAACTTGCATATTGCTCAGAGCTCTGACAACGGTGTTACACATGCTTGGCATGTCAAGTCCAACCAGATGATTTCACTAGTCTTTTAGCACAGTCATCCTGTGAGGTCTGTACATTTCCTGCATTTCCCTGTGCCAATAACACTGCATTCTGGGACAGCTGTACACACCCGAGTGGACACCTGGAGACCGCAGTGATGTCAGTAAGAGGACAGGACAGCAGGGGAGCACACCTGGATCACCATAGCCCAGGGCAACAGACAGACACAGGTGCTGATGAGTAAATCTGTGTTAACAGAGGCTTCACGTCAATACGCGATCCTCCCAGGACAAGTCCCCCTGTCCTGCGGCACATAATTACAAACCCGGGTACTAGCTGGAGGAAGAAGATGTGATCCGTTGAAAGGTCTACACAAATCCCATGGCGGTGGATGGTACTATCAAGGGACATCTGGGTGAAGAGATAGCAGTGGAGGACTGTCACTTTTTTCCCCCCACACGCAGCAGCCTAAAAAAAGATACATTGTAATGGCTGAAACCATATGAATACCTTCAGGAGGTACGGGAGGCTGGAGACTGGCCAGACGCTGCCTGTACGAGCGGTTAGATCGCTGGCTCGCTCACTTAGTTTTCCCCTAAGAAATGGAGCCCACGGAGTGCAGATTGTAAATAAAAGAAAGCCTAGGGCAAACCTGGCTGGCTCTGACTCCTGCCTGGCTCTTCAGACGCTAGCTGACTACAAAACCAAGGCACTAGGCAGTGTAGTGAGTCACTGGCAGCATAGCGCTGGCAGGCAGTGCCTACTCAGTGTAAACTCCCTAACTCTGTAGGACGGTATCAAAGGATGAGAGAAGCAGAGCTCCGTACCCCCTAGAGCACATATCCAAGGCCTAGCTATACCTGGAGGAGAGGAGAAACCAGTTTACCACACTGTGTTGAAACCTAGTAGATCTGTACTGGTCCAGGGAGACGCTGCATTTCTGTCTACCTCCTACACCTCTGACATTAGGTCAGCCACATAACGAGAATATGTTCATGAATATTCTCCTCTGCTATACGAGAATATGACGCCCTCGATACCCCTCCCCCACTCTTCTCTTCTCCTGCCCCACCTTCAATGGTGTTTCTTCTGGAGTGGAGCCTGTGTGTGTGTGTGTGTGTGTGTGTGTGTGTGTGTACGCTTCCAGACACTGAAATGAGCTGTCTCTGTTTCCCGTCTGCCCATCGGCAAGTGGGTACTACTTGTTCAGACACTGAGCTGTACTAGAGTTCTCTCTCTCTCTCTCTCTCTCTCTCTCTCTCTCTCTCATACAAACACACAGCCAAATTGAAGGTATTAGCCAGCCTACTGATGTCCCCACGAGAGAAGACAGAGGAGGGTTAGGTGTACACTGAACACACCCACGTTCTAACCCTCCGAACTGAGTCAGGAAAAGGCTCACCGAAAAAAGAAAAGAATACAAAATATACCACAGAATCCTAGAAAATATTAGATTCCTATTTCAAGGAATCCCCCGTATCAGGCGGTAGGCACTTGAAATCCAGCCATTACATTTTCATTTAGATGACTAAGGCTACGTTCCAAAGGGCACCCTATTCCCTACATAGTGCACTAATTTTGACCAAAGCCATATGGGCCCTGGTCAAAACTAGTGCACTACTGTGTATATGGAATAGAGTACCATTTGGGATGCAACCATGGCGGTTGTGATTTCTTGGGGAAATAGAAGTCAGACAGTTGATCTAGAACCCAAGGTGACCTCATTAACAGCATTTGTTCTGGTTGTCATGACAAATCAAACGCCGTGTCACTCAAACCCAGCAAGCCAATAGGAAACCCTGACACTGTCTGCTGGAATTCTCTTTGTCCGGCAGAGCTAAACTACAATGCCAATTGGGACGCAACCAGAAAAGGCAAAGATGACCCATAGTTGACCTGGCTGTATCAACACTCAGATACATCCATGAGCTAAGGTTGCTAAGTTTACACATTGTGGCTGCAAAGCAGAGTTTATTCATCACGTTGTTAGGCAGTCTTCTCAGCACCTTGTGATCTCTAGAATAGCTATGTTGGCGCTATATCACTGTAAACGACATAAAAATGGACAGTTACTGCATTACAACATTACTGTAACAACCAACCTTATGAGCATAGATTTACACCTTTACTGCTTAATTTCACCTCGGAAATGTCTATTACAACTCAGAATTACTGCATTGAAATCCATTATTAAAAGGGGAAAGTGGAAACTATCTTCTAGGGTACTTAGCTAGGTTTCATAATAGAATGAGCAATTGTGAGTAACTTCTCATATTTTCTTCACAAAGAGAGAGATTACATTTAGTTTCAAATAAAACATATAAATACATTATATATACTGCATAAACTGGGTGCTTCGAGCCCTGAATGCTGATTGGCTGACAGCCATGGTATACCAGACTGTATACCACGGGTATGACAAAACATTTATTTTTACTACTCTAATTATGTTGCTAACCAGTTTATAATAGCAATAAGGCACCTTGGGGGTTTGCGGTATCTGGCCAATATACCACAGCTAAGGGCTTTATCCAGGCACTCCGCGTTGCTTCGTGCTTAAGAACAGCCCTTAGCCGTGGTACACTGGCCATATATCACACACCCTCGTGCCTTATTGCTTAAGGGAACCACACTGACCTAATTTACCTGTACTGTATATCCGAATATGAATATGTATATATGAATAGTGTGTAAATGGTGTTGTTGTTGTCTATTAGTGTCTTTCCTATATATATATATAACTTTTTTTATTTACATTTTTATTTTATGGTAATATCTTACGTTTTTCTTGTGTATTACTGTTCTGTGCTTTGTCATGTATTTGTACATTTTATGTGGATGCCAGAAAGAGTAACTGCTGCATGTGCAGTATCTAATGGGGATCCTAATAAACTTAACACTGAGCAGTCACAAAGAACGTTTACTAAGTGCGTTGTTTCAATACTGATAGGATCAAAAGAAAGGCAGGGCTGCTCTCTGATCAGCTTTCTCCATTCAAATCTTACCGTCACATTAAAATGATTCCATAATGCTGACGATGGATCAGCTCCTAGAGAGATATCACCTCACGGCTGCAAATATTTGAGGCGGCTTGTTCTAATGCTTACACTATAATAATCCACTAAATCACAGGTTTATTTGGAATATCATTGCGCACATGTTGTTACACATCATGAAATAAATTGAGGCACATTTTACAATACCTTAAAAATAGAACTCAGTTGACTGAACATGAAATTGATTTCAATATATTAGGCCGATGTGGCCTATAGCCCTGCTGTATACAGTGCTTCGGAAAGTATTCAGACCACTTGACTTTTTCCACATTTTGTTACGTTACAACCTTAATCTAAAATTGTTTAAATAGAAAAAAATTACTCAGCAACCTACACACAATACCCCATAATGACAAAGCAAAAACAGGTTTTTAGACATTTTTGCAAATGTATTCAAATGTATTACATAAGTATTCAGACCCGTTGTTATGACTCGAAATTGAGCTCAGGTAGATCCTGTTTCCATTGATCCTTCTTGAGATGTTTCTACAACTTGATTGGAGTCCACCTGTGGTAAATTCAATTGATTGGACATGATTTGGAAAGGTGCACATCTGTCTATATAAGGTCAGAGCAAAAAAATCAAATCAAATTTTATTTGTCACATACACATGGTTAGCAGATGTTAATGCGAGTGGAGCGAAATGCTTGTGCTTCTAGTTCCGACATTGCAGTAATAACCAACGAGGAATCTAACCTAACAATTCCACAACTACTACCTTATACACATAAGTGTAAAGGGATAAAGAATATGTACATAAAGATATATGAATGAGTGATGGTACAGAACGGCATAGGCAAGATGCAGTAGATGGTATTGAGGACAGTATATACAGTGGGGCAAAAAAGTATTTAGTCAGCCACCAATTGTGCAAGTTCTCCCACTTAAAAAGATGAGAGAGGCCTGTTATTTTCACCATAGGTACACTTCAACTATGACAGACAAAATCAGAAAAAAAATCCAGAAAATTACATTGTAGGAGAGCATTTGCTAGAGAGCATTTGGATGATCCAGAAGAAGATTGGGAGAAGGTCATATGGTCAGATGAAACCAAAAAAAAACAACTTTTTGGTCAAAAACTCAACTCAGTCGTGTTTAGAGGATAAAGAATGCTGAGTTGCATCCAAAGAACACCATACCTACTGTGAAGCATGAAGGGGGTGGAAACATCATGCTTTGGGGCTGTTTTTCTGCAAAGGGACCAGGATGACTGATCTGTGTAAAGGAAAGAATGAATGGGGCCATGTATCGTGAGATTTTGAGTGAAAACCTCCTTCCATCAGCAAGGGCATTGAAGATGAAACGTGGCTGGGTCTTTCAGCATGACAATGATCCCAAACACACCGCCCGGGTAACGAAGGAGTGGCTTCGTAAGAAGCATTTCAAGGTCCTGGAGTGGCCTAGCCAGTCTCCAGATCTCAACCCCATAGAAAATCTTTGGAGGGAGTTGAAAGTCCGTGTTGCCCAGCAACAGCCCCAAAACATCACTGCTCTAGAGGAGATCTGCATGGAGGAATGGGCCAAAATACCAGCAACAGTGTGTGAAAACCTTGTGAAGACTTACAGAAAACGTTTGACCTCTGTCATTGCCAACAAATGGTATATAACAAAGTATTGAGATAAACTTTTGTTATTGACCAAATACTTATTTTCCACCATAATTTGCAAATAAATTCATTAAAAATCCTACAATGTGATTTTCTGGATTTTTTTTCTCATTTTGTCTGTCATAAATTACAGGCCTCCCTCATCTTTTTAAGTGGTAGAACTTGCACAATTGGTGGCTGACTAAATACTTTTTTGCCCCACTGTACATACGAGATGAGTAATGTAGGGTATGTAAACATAAGTGGCATAGTTTAAAGTGGCTAGTGATACATGTATTACATAAAGATGGCAAGATGCAGTAGATGATATAGAGTACAGTATATACATATACATATATGATGAGTAATGTAGGGTATGTAAACATTATATTAAGTGGCATTGTTTAAAGTGGCTAGTGATACATTTTTTATATCAATTCCCATCAATTCCATTATTAAAGTGAGCTGGAGTTGAGTCAGTATGTTGGCAGCAGCCACTCAATGTTAGTGATGGCTGTTTAACAGTCTGATGGCCTTGAGATAGAAGCTGTTTTTCAGTCTCTCGGTCCCTGCTTTGATGCACCTGTACTGACCTCGCCTTCTGGATGATAGCAGGGTGAAAAGGCAGTGGCTCAGGTGGTTGTTGTCCTTGATGATCTTTTGGCCTTCCTGTGACATCGGGTGCTGTAGGTGTCCTGGAGGGCAGGTAGTTTGCCCCCGGTGATGCGTTGTGCAGACCTCACTACCCTCTGGAGAGCCTTATGGTTGTGGGCGGAGCAGTTGCCGTACCAGGCGGTGATACAGCCCGACAGGATGCTCTCGATTGTGCATCTGTAGAAGTTTGTGAGTGCTTTTGGTGACAAGCTAAATTTCTTTAGCCTCCTGAGGTTGAAGAGGCGCTGCTGCGCCTTCTTCACCACGTTGTCTGTGTGGGTGGACCAATTCAGTTTGTCCGTGATGTATACGCCGAGGAACTTAAAACTTTCTACCCTCTCCACTACTGTTCCGTCGATGTGGATAGGGGGTGCTCCCTCTAATGTTTCCTGAAGTCCACGATCATCTCCTTCATTTTGTTGACTTTGAGTGTGAGGTTATTTTCCTGACACCACACTCTGAGGGCCCTCACCTCCTCCCTGTAGGCCGTCTCATTGTTGTTGGTAATCAAGCCTACCACTGTTGTGTCGTCCGCCAACTTGATGATTGAGTTGGAGGCGTGCATGGCCATGCAGTCATGGGTGAACAGGGAGTACAGGAGAGGGCTCAGAACGCACTCTTGTGGGGCCCCAGTGTTGACGATCAGCAGGGTGGAGATGTTGTTACCTACCCTCACCACCTGGGGTTGCCCCGTCAGGAAGTCCAGTACCCAGTTGCACAGGGCGGGGTTCGAGACCCAGGGTCTCGAGCTTAATGACGAGTTTGGAGGATACTATGGTATTAAATGCTGAGCTGTAGTCGATGAACAGCATTCTCACATAGGTATTCCTCTTGTCCAGATGGGTTAGGGCAGTGTGCAGTGTGGTTGCGATTGCGTCGTCTGTGGACCTATTGGGGCGGTAAGCAAATTGGAGTGGGTCTAGAATGTCAGGTAGGGTGGAGGTAATATGGTCCTGGTCTCTCAAAGCACTTCATGATGACGGAAGTGAGTGCTACAGGGCGGTAGTCATTTAGCTCAGTTACCTTAGCTTTCTTGGGAACGGGAACAATGGTGGCCCTCTTGAAGCATGTGGGGACAGCAGACTTGGATAAGATTGATTGAAAATGTCCGTAAACACACCAGCCAGCTGGTCTGCGCATGCTCTGTGGATGCGGCTGGGGATGCTGTCTGGGCTTGTAGCCTTGCGAGGGTTAACACGTTTATATGTTTTACTCACGTCGGCTGCAGTGAAGAAGAGTCCGCAGGTTTTGGTAGAGGGCCATTTCAGTGGCACTGTATTGTCCTCAAAGCGAGCAAAGAAGTTATTTAGTCTGTCTGGGAGCAAGACATCCTGGTCTGCGATGGGGCTGGTTTTCTTTTTGTAATCCGTGATTGACTGTAGACCCTGCCACATACCTCGTGTCTGAGCCGTTGGGCCTCTACTTTGTCTCTATACTGACGCTTAGCTTGTTTGATTGCCTTGTGGAGGGAATATCTACACTGTTTGTATTCGGTCATGTTTCCGGTCACCTTGCCCTGGTTAAAAGCAGTAGTTCACGCTTTCAGTTTCGAGCGAATGCTGCCATCAATCCACGGTTTCTGGTTTGGGAATGTTTTAATAGTTGCTGTGGGTACGACACTTTGCACTTTCTAATGGACTCGCTCACCGAATCAGCATATTCATCAATGTTGTTGTTGGACGCAATGCGGAACATATTCCAATCCACGTGATCGAAGCAGTCTTGAAGCGTGTAATCAGATTGGTCGGACCAGCGTTGAACAGACCTGAGCGCAGGAACTTCCTGTTTTAGTTTCTGTCTATATGCAGGAAGCAACAAAATGGAGTTGTGGTCAGCATTTCAGAAAGGAGGGTGGGGGAGGGCCTTATATGCATCGCGGAAGTTAGAATAACAATGATCCAGGGCTTTACCAGCCCTGGTTGCACAATCGATATGCTGATAGAATTTATGGAGTCTTGTTTTCAGATTAGCCCTGTTAAAATCCCCAGCTACAATGAATGCAGCCTCAGGATATGTGGTTTCCAGTTTACATAGAGTAAAAGAAAGTCTGTTCAGGGCCATCGATGTGTCTGCTTGAGTTGTAATATTCCTCTCATTATAATCAAAGAGAATTCTCTTGGTAGATAATGCGGTCGACATTTGATTGTGAGGAAATCTAAGTCAGGTGAACAGAAGGACTTGAGTTCCTGTATGTTGTTATAATCACACCACGTCTCGTTAATCATACGGCATACCCCCCCGCCCTTCTTCTTACCAGAAAGATGCTTGTTTCTGTAGGCGCGATGCGTGAAGAAACCAGCTGGCTGCACCAACTCCGATAGCGTCTCTCGAGTGAGCCATGTTTCCGTGAAGCAAAGAACGTTACAGTCTCTGATGTCTCTCTGGAATGCTACCCTTGCTCGGATTTGATCAACCTTGTAGTCAAGAGACTGAACATTTGCGAGTAGTATGCTAGGGAGTGGTGCACGATGTGCCCGTCTCCGGTGCCTGACCAGAAGACCACTTCGTTTGCCCCTTTTACAGCAACGTTGTTTATGTTTGCCGGCTGGGATCCGATCCATTGTCCTGGGTGGAAGGCAAAACACAGGATCCGCTTCAGGAAAGTCATATTCCTGGTTGCAATGATGGTGAGTTGACATTGCTCTTATATTCAGTAGTTCCTCCCGACTGTATGTAATGAAACCTAAGATTACCTGGGGTACCAATGTAAGAAATAACACGTAAAAAATAAATAAATACTGCATTGTTTCCTAGGAACGCGAAGCGAGGCGGCCATCTCTGTCGGAACAAGCCATGAGGTCGAAGGAATTGTCTGTAGCTCTCTCAGACAGGATTGTGTCGGGGAACAGATCTGGGGAAGGGTACCAAAAAATGTCTGCAGCATTGAAGGTCCCCAATAACACAGTGACCTCCATCATTCTTAAATGTAAGAAGTTTGGAACCATCAAGACTCTTCTTAGAGCTGGCCGCCTAGCCAAACTGAGCAATCGGGGGAGAAGGGCCTTGGGCCGGGAGGTGACCAAGAAACCGATGGTCACTCTGACAGAGCTCTAGAGTTCCTCTGTTGAGATGGGAGAACCTTCCAGAAGGACAACCATGTCTGCAGCACTCCACCAATCAGGCCTTTGTGGTAGTGGCCAGACAGAAGCCATTCTTCAGTAAATGGCACAACAGCCCGATTGGAGTTCGACAAAAGGCACCTAAAGATTCTCAGCCCATGAGAAACAAGATTCCCTACGGTGAAGCATGGTGGTGGCAGCATCATGCTGTGGGGATGTTTTTCAGCGGCATGGACTGGGATACTAGTCAGGTTCAAGGGAAAGATGAACAAAGCAAAGTACAGAGAGATCCTTGATGGAAACCTGTTCCAGAGCGCTCAGGAGCTCAGACTGGGGTGAATGTTCACCTTCCAACAGGACAACGACCCTAAGCACACAGCTAAGACAAAGCAGGAGTGGCTTTGGGACAAGTCTCTGAATGTCCTTGAGTGGACCAGCCAGAGCCCGGACTTGAACCCGATCGAACGTCTCTCGAGAGACCTAGAAATAACTGTACAATAACGCTCCCCAGCCAACCTGACAGAGCTTGAGAAGATCTGCAGAGAAGAATGGGAGAACCTCCCCAAATACAGGTGTGCCAAGCTTGTAGAGCAATACCCAAGAAGACTCTAGGCTGTAATTGCTGCCAAAGGTGCTTCAACAAAACACTGAATTACTTATGTAAATGTTATATTACATTTTTTTAAATATCAATTAGGAACATTTCTAAAAACCTGTTTTTGATTTGTCATTATTGGGTATTTTGTGTAGATTGATGAGGGGAAAAACTATTTAAATAAATTTTAAAATAAGGCTGTAAAGTTACAAAATGTGGAAAAAGTCAAGTGGTCTGAATACTTTCCTTTTCTGTAGATATATATTTTATTGCAATCACCTCAGGTTTCATTTGAAGCATATTTTTATCCTTTGTTTGTTCAATTGCAAAGACATTGGCAACTTTGTATTTCGGCAGTCATAGAGAGACAGATAAACAGTTTGATTATATGTTTAGCTTAGATCTTCTGTGTATAAAGTAATGCAGACAGGCAAAAATATTTAACCTTTATTTAACTAGGCAAGTCAGTTTACAATGACGGCCTACCCCGGACAAACTGTGCGCCTCCCTATGGAACTCCCAACCACGGCCGGTTGTGATACAGACTGGAATCGAACCAGGGTCTGTAGGGACGCCTCTAGCACTGAGATGCCGTGCATTAGACCGCTGCGCCACTCGGGAGCCCAAAAGCATGTTAAGCTTAAGTTCATCGTTAGAACCTTCGTAGGAGCTTTGTTAAATCTAACAACGCACTTAGCTGTTCTACAGGTGGCCTGAGCATTTTCAAGTGCTACTTTACTAACAAAGGTTTTTGGAAACACTTCGGAGGTTGAACTCCTATGAAGGTTCTAACAATGAACTTAACCTTAACATGCTTTTGGGAAACCAGGCCCAGACCAGTAGAGTTCTAACTGTTTTGGGAAACCAGGCCCAGACCAGTAGTGTTCTAACTGTTTTGGGAAACCAGGCCCAGACCAGTAGTGTTCTAACTGTTTTGGGAAACCAGGCCCAGGCCAGTAGTGTTCTAACTGTTTTTTTGGAAACCAGGCCCAGACCAGTAGTGTTCTAACTGTTTTTTTGGAAACCAGGCCCAGACCAGTAGTGTTCTAACTGTTTTGGAAAACCAGGCCCAGACCAGTAGTGTTCTAACTGTTTTTGGAAACCAGGCCCAGACCAGTAGTGTGCTAACTGTTTTGGAAAACCAGGCCCAGACCAGTAGTGTGCTAACTGGCTGCTGTAGCTGTTCCTGGCTCCTGCCTCTGGTGAAGCTGTGTACGTGTGTGTGTGTGTGTGTGTGTGTGTGTGTGTGTGTGTCTGTCAGCAGCGTGAGATCCTACTAGTTAACGAGTGAACATATCAGCCTTGGCAGAGCCATTATGCATGACTTGGTCTCCTGCCAACAGTGGAGCCACGGCAGGGTGTTTGTGTGAGTGTGTGTGTGTGTGTGTGTCGTGTGTGTGTGTGTGTGTGTATGTGTGTGTTTGTGTGCTTTCATTTGGGTGTGTGTGTTTGTGTTTATGAGTACCTGCTTGCATTTGTTTGCATGTGTATGGTGGGTTGAAAGGGGAAGGGGGTGGTGGCAGTGGCACAAAGATGGGTAGCACCTGGCAGAGGGGATCCAATGGCGTGCACATGTGTCTGAAGGAATGTGCCATCACAGATCCAATGCACTACAGCTGTACCAAATCACAATATGCAAAGCTATGGACTCTGCACCACATCACAGCACTAAGGCACCATGGCTGCTTCTGGATTCACAATGGTTGAGTTACAAATGGTTTACTAAATGTAACTATACAATGTTTACACTTGAATATTGGGTCACCTCAACCTCATTTAATTAAGCCCAATGTTTATGATTAAATTACAGGTCACAGTAAATGGCTAACCAAACACATTGTTAGTGACAGTTATTGCTGTTCTGATATACAACAAATCCGTTATTAGACCTGAAATCCCTCAACTCACAAAAATCAGTTCTCTGCTGGAAAATCTGATTTGCATGATTTAAATTACATTTGGAAATGCAATATGGGGATAAAGTCAACAATGAAATTGTCTGCTGCAGCAAAGGTCAGTGATATGTCTGGGACAGAGGATTGTTGTCATATCACTTCTGGTTGTAATTCCACTAGTCAACACATTGGTGAGAAAAAACTACTTTCTCATAAGAAGACTTGGAAAGTGTTGCATTGGATCCTTGAAGCGCAAATAGCATTATATTGTCTATTATACTGGTACCAACACAGCATTTCACACAGGAGTAATACTAGTACTTTAACTGTGCCAAAACAGAAGAAATAACCCCGAAAGAGTATAAACAATGTCAATTAGACAAAAACTTTCTGTTTTCTCATTAATCAGTTCATGCAAATACTGTATAACTTCCTAAAATCACTGAACACAACAGGTGCTTATTAGAGACAGGCTAACTGTTTAACTGTTTAATTCCAGAATTCACTTCCAGCATTTTAATCAATGTATTAATTTCCTGCGCTAATGTGTTATAATTTACACACTGTGTCATGTTTGTGTCTTAGTATGCTTCTATTTAAAAAAAGAAGATATACAGTATACAGTGCCTTGCGAAAGTATTCAGCCCCCTTGAACTTTGCGACCTTTTGCCACATTTCAGGCTTCAAACATAAAGATATAAAACTGTCTTTTTTTTGTGAAGAATCAACAACAAGTGGGACACACTCATGAAGTGGAACGACATTTATTGGATATTTCAAACTTTTTTAACAAATCAAAAACTGAAAAATTGGGCGTGCAAAATTATTCAGCCCCTTTACTTTCAGTGCAGCAAACTCTCTCCAGAAGTTCAGTGAGGATCTCTGAATGATCCAATGTTGACCTAAATGACTAATGATGATAAATACAATCCACCTGTGTGTAATCAAGTCTCCGTATAAATGCACCTGCACTGTGATAGTCTCAGAGGTCCGTTAAAAGCGCAGAGAGCATCATGAAGAACAAGGAACACACCAGGCAGGTCCGAGATACTGTTGTGAAGAAGTTTAAAGCCGGATTTGGATACAAAAAGATTTCCCAAGCTTTAAACATCCCAAGGAGCACTGTGCAAGCGATAATATTGAAATGGAAGGAGTATCAGACCACTGCAAATCTACCAAGACCTGGCCGTCCCTAAACTTTCAGCTCATACAAGGAGAAGACTGATCAGAGATGCAGCCAAGAGGCCCATGATCACTCTGGATGAACTGCAGAGATCTACAGCTGAGGTGGGAGACTCTGTCCAAAGGACAACAATCAGTCGTATATTGCACAAATCTGGCCTTTATGGAAGAGTGGCAAGAAGAAAGCCATTTCTTAAAGATATCCATAAAGAGTGTCGTTTAAAGTTTGCCACAAGCCACCTGGGAGACACACCAAACATGTGGAAGAAGGTGCTCTGGTCAGATGAAACCAAAATTGAACTTTTTGGCAACAATGCAAAACGTTATGTTTGGCGTAAAAGCAACACAGCTCATCACCCTGAACACACCATCCCCACTGTCAAACATGGTGGTGGCAGCATCATGGTGTGGGCCTGCTTTTCTTCAGCAGGGACAGGGAAGATGGTTCAAATTGATGGGAAGATGGATGGAGCCAAATACAGGACCATTCTGGAAGAAAACCTGATGGAGTCTGCAAAAGACCTGAGACTGGGACGGAGATTTGTCTTCCAACAAGACAATGATCCAAAACATAAAGCAAAATCTACAATGGAATGGTTCAAAAATAAACATATCCAGGTGTTAGAATGGCCAAGTCAAAGTCCAGACCTGAATCCAATCGAGAATCTGTGGAAAGAACTGAAAACTGCTGTTCACAAATGCTCTCCATCCAACCTCACTGAGCTCGAGCTGTTTTGCAAGGAGGAATGGAAAAAAATTTCAGTCTCTCGATGTGCAAAACTGATAGAGACATACCCCAAGCGACTTACAGCTGTAATCGCAGCAAAAGGTGGCGCTACAAAGTATTAACTTAAGGGGGCTGAATAATTTTGCACGCCCAATTTTTCAGTTTTTGATTTGTTAAAAAAGTTTGAAATATCCAATAAATGTCGTTCCACTTCATGATTGTGTCCCACTTGTTGTTGATTCTTCACAAAAAAATACAGTTTTATATCTTTATGTTTGAAGCCTGAAATGTGGCAAAAGGTCGCAAAGTTCAAGGGGGCCGAATACTTTCGCAAGGCACTGTACATCAGTACAGAGTCAATGTGCGGGGACACAGGTTAGTCGAGGTAATTGAGGTAAAGGTAAAGTGACTATGCATTGATAATAAAAGTTAAGATGCCTTTTGGACCTAGACCTGGACCTCTCTGCAACTGCACGGTACTGCTTGCTGTGCGGTTGCAGAGAGACTAGGGTGGCTGTAGTCTTTGGCAATTTTTAGGACCTTCCTCTGACACCACCTGGTATAGAGGTCCTGGATGGCGGGAAGCTTGGCCCCAGTGATGTACTGGGCCGTACGCATTACCCTCTGTAGCACCTTGCTGTCGGTGGCCGAGCAGTTGCCATACCAGGCGGTGATGCAACCAGTCAGAATGCTCTCGATGGTGCAGCTGTAGAACTTTTTGAGGATCTGAGGACCCATGCCAAATCCTTTCAGTCTCCTGAGTGGGAATAGACGTTGTCGGTGATCAGGCCTACCACCGTTGTGTCATTGGCAAACTTAATGATGGTGTTGGAATCGTGCTTGGCCATGCAGTCATGGGAGAACAGAGAGTACATGAGGGTCTGAGCACACACCCATGAGGAGCCCCTGTGTTGAGGATCTGTGTGGCAGATGTGTTGTTACCTACCCTTACCACCTGGGGGCGGCCCGTCAGGAAGTCCAGGATCCAGTTGCACAGGGAGGTGTTTAGTCCCATCGTCCTTAGCTTGGTGATGAGCTTGAGGGCACTATGGTGTTGAACGCTGAGCTTTAGTCAATGAATAGCATTCTCACGTACATTACAGTTTAAAAGTTTGGGGTCACTTAGAAATGTCCTTGTTTTTTAAAGAAAAGTATCCCGGAGTCGCCTCTTCACTGTTGATGTTGAGACAGGTGTTTTGCGGACTTGTGAGGCATCAGTTTCTCAAACTAGACACTCTAATGTAATTGTCCTCTTGCTCAGTTGTGCACCGGGGCCTCCCATTCCTCTTTATATTCTGGTTAGAGCCAGATTGTGCTGTTCTGTGAAGGGAGTAGTAGACAGCGTTGTACGGGATCTTCAGTTTCTTGGCAATTTCTCGCATGAAATAGCCTTAATTTCTCAGAACAAGAATAGACTGACGAGTTTCAGAAGAAAGCTCTTTGTTTCTGGCCATTTTGAGCCTGTAATCAAACCCACAAATGCTGATGCGCCAGATACTCAACTAGTCTAAAGAAGGCCAGTTTTATTGCTTCTTTAAATCAGGACAACAGTTTTCAGCTGTGATAACATAATTGCAAAAGGGTTTTCTAAAGATCAATTAGCCTTTTAAAATGATAAACTTGGATTAGCTAACACAACGTGCCATTGGAACACAGGATTGATGGTTGCTGATAATAGGCCTCTGTACGCCTACAGTATGTAGATATTACATTAAAAAAATCTGTCGTTGCCAGCTACAATAGTTATTTACCACATTAACAATGTCTACATGGTATTTCTGATAAATTTTATGAAAATGTGCTTTTCTTTCAAAAACAAGGACATTTCTAAGTGACCCCAAACATTTCAACGGTAGTGTAGGTGTTCCTTTTGTCCAGGTGGGAAAGTGTAGTGTGGAGTGCAATAGAGATTGCGTCATCTGTGGACCTGTTGGGGTGGTATGCAAATTGGAGTGGGTCTAGGGTTTCTGGGATAATGGTATTGATGTGAGCCATGACCAGCCTTTCAAAGCACTTCATGAAACATTACAGACTCGGTCAGGGTCAGGTTGAAAATGTCAGTGAGGACACTTGCCAGTTGGTCATGCATGTTCGAAGTACACATCCTGGTAATCTGACTGGCCCTGCGGCCTTGTGAATGTTGACCTGTTTAAAGGACTTACTCACATTGGCTACGGAAAGCGTGATCACACAGTCGTCTGGAACAGCTGGTGCTCTCATCATGCATGCTTCAGTGTTGCTTGCCTCAAAGCGCGCATAGAATTCATTTGGTAGGCTCATGTCACTGGGCAGCTCGTGGCTGTGCTTCCCTTTGTAGTCTGTAATAGTTTGGAAGCCCTGCCACAAGCAACGAGCGTCGGAGCCAGTGTAGTACGATTCAATCTTAGTCCTGTATTGACACATTGCCTGTTTGATGGTTTGTCGGAGGGAATAGCGGGATTTCTTATAAGCGTCCTGGTTAGAGTCCCACTCCTTGAAAGCAGCAGCTCTACCCAGTAGCTCAATGCAGATGTTGCCTGTAATCCACGGTCACTGTGAGGATGACGTCATTGATGCAGTTATTGATGAAGCCAGTGACTGCTCTAAAAATGGTCTAAGACCCCAGCCACCCTAGTCATAGACTGTTCTCTCTACTACAGCATGGCAAGCGGTACCGGAGTGCCAAGTCTAGGACAAAAAGCTTCTCAACAGTTTTTACCAACCAAGACATAAGACTCCTGAACAGGTAATCAAATGGCTACCCAGACTATTTGCATTGTGTGCCTCCCCCCAACCCCTCTTTTTACTCTGCTGCTACTCTCTGTTTATCATATATGCATAGTCACTTTAACTATACATTCATGTACATACTACCTCAATTGGGCCGACCAATCAGTGCTCCCGCACATTGGCTAACCGGGCTATCTGCATTGTGTCCCGCCACCTGCCAACCCCTCTTTTATGCTACTGCTTCTCTCTGTTCATCATATATGCAGTCACTTTAACCATATCTACATGTACATACTACCTCAATCAGCCTGACTAACCCCGGTGTCTGTATGTAGCCTCGCTACTTTTAAAGCCTCGCTACTGTGTATAGCCTCGCTACTGTTATTTTTCACTGTTGTTTTATTTCTTTACTTACCTATTGTTCACCTAATATCTTTTTTTGCACTATTGGTTAGAGCCTGTAAGTAAGCATTTCACTGTAAGTTCTCCACCTGTTGTATTTTGCACGCAATACCAATAATCTTTGATTTGATGTGGTGTACTCCTCAATGCCATCGGAAGAATCCCGGAACATATTCCAGTCTGTGCTAGCAAAACAGTGCTGTAGCGTAGCATCTGCATCATCTGACCACTTCCGTATTGAGCAAGTCACTGGTACTTCTTGCTTTAGTTTTTGCTTGTCAGCAGGAATCAGGAGGATAGGATTATGGTCAGATTTGCCAAATGGAGGGTGAGGGAGAGCTTTGTACGTGTCTCTGTATGTGGTGTAAGGGTGGTCTAGAGTTTTTTTTCCTTGGGTTGCACATGTACCATGCTGATAGAAATGAGGTAAAACGGATTTAAGTCCCTGGCCACTAAGAGCACACCTCTGGATGAGCATTTTCTTGTTTGCTTATGGCCTTATACAACTCGTGAGTGCTGTCTTACTGCCAGCATTTTAGACAGCTATGAAAAATATAAATGAAAACTCTCTTGGTAAATAGTGTGGTCTACAGCTTATCATGAGGTACCCTACCTGAGGCGAGCAAAACCTTGAGACTTCCTTAATATTAGATTTCGTGCACCAGCTGTTGTTTACAAATAGACACAGACCGCCACCCCTTGTCTTACCGGAGGCAGCTGTTCTATCTTGCCGATGCACAGAAAACCCAGCCAGCTGTATGTTATTCATGTCGTCATTCAGCCACGACTCGGTGAAACATAAGATATTACATGTCCAAAATAAGTTACAAATAACGTGCAAAAAACACACACAATAGCACATATTGGTTAGGAGGACGTAAAACGGCAGCCATCTCCTCCGACGCCTCTCACTGCTCCCTCTAAAGTGCACACGTTTTTACAGCTCTGCTTATAGGCAGTGCACTACATAATTAATAGGGTGTCATTTGGCATGAGTCCATACTGACCTATAACAACTATGGCATCACCCGCACCGATCAATTTGAGACTCAATCAGGGGTTGAGAATGAACTGAAGACTCGTCTCTCATAACCCATACATAATTCATCCCTTCTTTTCTTTCTTTCGTGATGGGAAGAAAAATAATCCCTTTTATTTTCCCAGACAGATCTGTACTTGCCCTTTGTTAATGCATCCAGTGGAAAATACTTGATCCATTAACGCAGAATGAGTAGAGCAACGTCCATATAGTTCAGGTAGGAAAACACATGGAGTCAGTACAACCTCATACGAGAGAAATACAGGTCAAATACATGTGTACATGCATGGTTGATATGATCAATATGGATGCTTCCATAGTCCAATAGGGCACTTTCACACCTATGGGAGCGTAAAATATGTTTGGTATCTCAGATTGTTGTGGCAATTCTCACACAGAAACTTCATTGCAGGAAGGGATCACAAACCATTTTTGAGAAAACCATGATGAAAGTGGCCATTTTAGCCCCTTTTTAGACCTATACATGCCTCTTGTAAGACCCTAAAATCTGTGAACCATACATGATACAGACAATATCTTTGCGTCATTATTATTATTGTGCTCTAAAATATCAAGTATATGTCTTCCCTCTTGATTCTGAAATAATAAAATGTCACATTCATTTATTCAACATAAAACATTAATATGAATATCTCAAAACTACCCTTTTTGATTTGATTCATTTTAAAACATTATTTTGAACAATTTACTCTACAAATACGGGGCGGTGGGTAGCTTAGTGGTTAGAGCGTTGGGCCAGAAACCGAAAGGTTGCTGGATCGAATCCCCGAGCTGACCCCTGAACAAGGCAGTTAACGCACTGTTCCCCGGTAGGCAGTCATTGTAAATAAGAATTTGTTCTTAACTGAATGTTTAGTTAAATAAAGGTTTTTTAAAAATACATCACATTTCCAGAGTGGGCTCTCTACTAATTCTGAAGGTATTGTATGAGCACCACCAACACAGTAAATAAATATATATATATATATATATAAAAATCCAGAAAATCACATTGTAGGATTTTGAATTAATTTATTTGCAAATTATGGTGGAAAATAAGTATTTGGTCAATAACAAAAGTATTTATTCAATCTGATTTTTCATGGGGTGCTGCATCACCCTCAGCACCCCTACTTCCCTTGGCTATGGCTACACACACACACACACACACAAACACACACACACACACATTCTGTCTGGCTCTCTAATCCCACTCAGAATCTGGAAGGAGTACATTAATTATAGACAAAAAGCAGAAGTACAAAAGCAGGGAGGGGTCCTTTGAAGATGTAGACCTAAATGTCACCCAGCAGCTTTGAAGTTTCTGGGCTGACTTTGTCTCTCTGTTGGAATACATAAAACACTCTAAAACAGAAAGAGAGAAGCCCCAGCACCCAGCTTTCAAGGGACATTTCATGTTGGCTCCAACCATCAAACGAGAGTTGAACCCTCTCCTGCTCGCCTCGTGCCGTAACCTTATGGAGATACCTCTAACTTTCTATACCAAGCAGCCATTGCACTGTATGTACCGATATGATTTTTATCACTCACTCAGTCAGAACACAGTGACATTTGTGAATCACACTGTAGAACATATTGTGTACAGATGTAGCATCTTAATTTGATCACCCTGTTGCAGGTGAAATGTCCTGTAATGCAGGAAATGTAAAAATGGTAGTGTATTTGAGGTTAAAAAAGTTCTGAAGTAATTTCCACTTTGAAATGTCAGACTTGATTTTCCCTTACGAAAACTGTGTCAACCCCTAGATTATTTTCCTGATGTAGCAAACTGGCTCAAATTAAGATCCTACATCTGTATCACAGGAGGCTGCTGAGGGAAGAACCGCTCATAATAATGGCCGGAATGGTACAAATGGAATGGCATCAAACACCTGGAAACCATGTGTTGGATGTATTTGATACCCTTCCACCTATTCCGATCTAGTCGTTACCATGAGCCCGTTCCCCCCAATTAAGGTGCCACCAACCTACTGTGATCTGTATAGTTATAAAACTGATAACATAATGTTGAAGCCATCAATCATGATGTGTTACTCATTCAAGGACAACATTAATATTTTACTAAATTAGGAAATTACAAGAAATATGTATTATTCAGAATAGTACATACGGATAATGTACATTCCATCTTTGTAGTATCCAACTGTATCTATGCAACTTCATTTACAACATACTGTATAATACAGGGCACCGCATTAGTTTGTCTGTCTTGACTATATGAAGGTTTTTCAAGGCGAACACAGCTAGCTGGCTATATGCAGCAGGGAGGCAGACAGCCTAATCCTAGTGAGTCACTCTCCTCTCCTCTCCTCTCCTCTGAGGAGTGGATAAGGTGATGTAGAGAACAGAACAGCACTTGAATGTGGCTGTAATCAAGGTCCATACGCTGAAGTGGGCCAATCAATTCAGCTGTCTGCTTCTGTTCTCATCAGGGATCTCAGAGCCCACTAAGAGAAGCTGGATACTGCCTACAGATGTAGCATCTTAATTTGAGCCAGTTTGCTACAGCAGGAAAATAATCATGCAGCAATAGGAAATATTAAATATTATGTGGATTATAATTATTGGACATTTTTTGAACGGGTTGATACATTATTTAGTTGGAAATTACACAATTTACAAGCCTTTACAAGCCTTTTAAACCTTGAATACACCCCAAGTTTGCAATTCTCAGCATCAAAATAGTGATCAAATTAAGATCCTATATTTGTACTCAGGCCACCAAAGGTGAGCGAACAACAGGAGCATTTTATTAGCCTTTAATAACATTCTTCACTAGAGTGAGAGAGATAGAGAAGCCAGACTAGGAAGTTTGGAGGAACGTGGCTTTATTACAGACCCAGAGAGAAGACTCCGTCATGTCTGACATGAAGAGGGCCTCAATCATATGGGGGTTTTATCCATTCTACAGTAAGAAAATAGTGATGGAATGCTAAGTCCCAAAGGGGGGTTATGTAGAAAAATCTGAAATCCTTTTAAAAATAATTTTTTAGTTCAGATTCAGAGCTTGTGATTGGAGGAAGCATGGGAAAGTTATGCTGCTTTAAAAGTTGCTAAACGTGTTATCCCACTTAGGATACCAGTAGGAGAAAATGCCCTTGAACGATTTGTTGAGTGCTAGAGAGGTCATCTTTTTTTTACACCCATCTCTTTAAGAATCCACATGTAAACACATGGCCAACAGTCAGCATGGTCATCACCTCCATTATTTCAGCCAATCACGTCTAACTAGACTCGTAATTTAACATTTTAATTCATATTTACGGATCCCATACAAGTTTGTAATGAAGGCACATGTTCAAGAAGGCATTTCTGCCCTACATGTTGTGTTATGTCATCATCTTCCTTACATGAACTAGGCCTACATCCAAGCTTAGAGTATTTATTTACACATCCCACACATACTGCATTTCTCGCACAGAGAAACAGACCGCAGCGACACAGATTTTTCCCTCTCCCTCTCCAAGCCAGCCAGTCCATTGCCTGCCCTGGAATGATGCAAGAGTGCTGCAAGTGTGGAGTCAGGCAGCAGAGCCAGCAGAGAGAGCTCCAGTCAGTCAAGCCATCTGCAGCACAAATGGGACTCTATTCCCTAATATAGTGCACTACTTTTGACCAAAGCCCTGGTCAAAAGTGGTGCACTTCATTCGTAAATAGGGTGCCATCTGTAGGAGGCATGAAGCCTGAGCTGAAGCTGGAGTTCCAGGAGCAGGGCCAACACAGAGGCTGCATCCCAAATGGCCCCCTATTCCCTACATAGTGCACTTCTTTTAACCATAGCCCTATGGGCCCTGGTCAAAAGTAGTGCAGTGTATAGGGAATATGGTGCCATTTGGGATGCAACCCAACGTAGAGCTGCCAGCTGTGAAAGAGGGACCCTGAGAGGTCTGCCCAGAGAGGGCTGGCTGAGGACCATGATGCCCACGCTGCCACCGCTGCTAAACAAACTCAGCTTCCACATAACACCTGTGATGATCCACCCTCTTCACAGCAGGACTCACAGATGCTCCCAAAGCTCTAGAGGATTCTACCCCCCACCACAGCTCTCTCTGAAGTCAGACCAAAATAACCACAAGCAACTCTGAACTGCAGGGGACACAAAATATTGAGGTCTCACTTGTAGGGATTTCTCAGAAATCACAAAACACAACCACCACGCATACGCCGATAGACAATAGAGATAACGCACCAACCCGTGTCACAACAAATGACATCAATAAACAACTGTTTTTGTCATTTCATTTTCCCCAAATTTGATTTTGAGCACATTTTGGCCAACAGGTTGCTATTAGCTACTAGCTAGAGAAAATCCAGAATTGATTATCCTTCAGCATGAGATGAGAATTGATCAACAGGCAAACTAAATGAAGTTAACTTCAATGGATCTGGTGGCTCCTGTAGGGCTTAAGTAGACCCATAGTCCCATTGGGGAGACTTGCTTCCAATGAAATCACACAGGAAATCAATGGAGACAATTAAAGGAGTGAATCCAAACAGAAAGTGCTGATGACAAAGTCAGGGTTTGTCCAAAATGGCAGCCAACTCCCCATACAGTGCACTACTTTTGACCCCCTTTTGCACTGACTCTTTTGATGACATACACTGCTGCTACTGGTTATTATCCTGTAGCCTAGCCACTTTACCCCCTACCTATATGTACATATCTACCTCAATTACCTCATACCCCTGCACATCGACTCAGTACTGGTATCCCGCGCATATAGCCAAGTTATCGTTACTCATTCCTCGTGTTATTATGCTTCTATATGTTTTCTAGATGTTTCTCTCTGCATTGTTGGGAAAGGTCCGCAAGTGAGCATGTCACTGCTGGTCCAAATCAAATTTGATTTGGATTTGATTTGGGACTGAGCGGCTACTGATGATGATTATGTGAAAGGGCACCAAGGATCAGCTGGCTTGGGGGGGGAGTAGTATGTTTTATACACTAATGTGCTAAGCTTCTGTATATTGTATGGTTAAAACAGACAAGCATACAGAGATCTAGGAAGATGACAAAATGCTATGTTATTTGGAAGGAGTAAGCACGTGACTTCTCTCAGTTAATGCAGAAAGACCAAGCTGATGATAATGAAAACCAGAGAAGCATCATTACCACAAGATTTGTAATACAATGTCACAAATCTCACGTTGCACATCAGCATCATGTGCATATACAGTCACATGGAAGACAATAAATCCCGTTAAACAGGTATACATAGTATGAATTCAATTTCTCTCCGCAGTAGAACACACATACTTAGGGTAAGTGAGTGCCCTAAAAGCTACGCCCTAAGACTGAGCTAACCAGAGGTTGAAGGCTTTCTTCACATCACAGGAGAAGAGAAGTTAGATAGATAAACCACATTGCTTTTTCCTAAAGAGCCAGCTAATAAGATTTGACATTTTAACAAGTCTTAAATCTGAAGTGAAGGTCAGAGCTGTCAGCATTATGAGATCTATGCTAAACCACTCAACCGTGAAAAGAGAGAGAAAAAATACAACCAACGGTCTTTGTAATGATCAGAGGAATTGGGGTCTCATTTCAACTCCGGTGATCAGAAATGACTCATGGTTCATAGTATATTGAAGGCCATCAAGGTTAGGACTACCAGATACAGGGAGGGAATGAGAGTGAATAGGAATGTGTTTTAAAGTAAACACTGCCCAACTGAAAGTGTTGAATCTACTGTTTAGTGTTCACTCTGGTTGAATAGAACTGCCCAAAACAACACCGCTCTACAGAGCTGTCTGCAAAAGTGAGGAACTGACAGAAGAAAAAGTGGTTCGATAGATGTATGTGAACTTGATCAGAATGATCACCATTTCCTTGCTTTTTAAAAAGTGTGTCAAACATAGAAACTCAGCCATTCAACGATACCAATTTGCGAGGGAAAACCACCATAATAACTTATTGAACTGTTTGTGACCTCTGTGACACAGAATTATTTCCATGTCAAGACACAAATCAAACCTCGGATATTACACTCAGCCAGTGAATGAGTAACTAGCTATTGTCAGGGAAGACAATGTATGTTGTCCTCTTCATAGAAAACACAGGGGGGGGTCAGTTTAACGGTCAATAATACACATTCAGTCAAACCAGTTAGGCCATTAAAAATATCTTTGACTAAATAACATTTTAAGTGGATATAGTTTGCAGACAACTTATTTCTGCATTCTATTGTGGACTTCATTGGGGACCTTGCTTAATGTGCTAATTGCGCGGCTGGCTGGCCTGACCCTGACCTCCAGCCAATTGAGGAGCCTGGTTCTCACGGCCACTGGAAGTGTTTTTTGGGCCTGCCACTCCATGGCTCCACAGCGTGCATGAATAGGCCTGACAATGAGGGTCATCACCCCACTGCTCACCATCTTGACACCCCCCTGACAATAGCCTTTGCCTGGCCCTGGGTTCCTAACAATGGCCGGGTATGCGTAACAGGAGCTCCACAAGCTCCACTCCAGGGTTCTTTACTCAGCAGGCCAGGGCAATACAGGGCAGGCCAGGGCAATACGGGGCAGGCCAGGGCAATACGGGGCAGGCCAGGGCAAAACGGGGCAGGCCAGGGCAAAACGGGGCAGGCCAGGGCATACGGGGCAGGCCAGGGCAATACGGGGCAGGCCAGGGGCTGAGTCCCAAATTGCACAATATTCCCTATATAGTGCACTACTTCTGACCAGAGCCATATGGGCCCTGGCCAAAAGTAGTCCACTAGATATTTAGGGATCAGGGTGCCATTTGTGACACAGCTAGGGCCGTGCTGCTGCACCCCAGACAACCAGCACAGTCCTCTACCCTCCTCCACTCTAGCCCGGGACGCCCAGGAGGCTGGCTCTCTATCGATCCAGTATTGTTCACATGGAGCAGAAGAATGCTAACGTTCTATGAGGTAACACTGACTCCTTTGTCCAGTGTCCAGCCAGTCCAAGGCTTCCCAAGGCCCTGGTCAAAAATAATGCACTGTATAGGGAATAGGGTGCCATTTGGGACACAGACCAACATTTTTTATATGTATCTTATAATAATGGTATTATAACACACCTTATTTATGGTAGCTATGATGTCATATTGAAATCTTTTACAGTGCCATTTAAATTAAATAATGCGAAGATGATTAAAATTGAATCATTTAAGTTTTGTCTCCAACTGCTTAAAACATGGGCACACAGATTTCTCCAATGCGTCTGGAAGAAACTGTAAAATGATGATAAAATGATGCCATTACAATAGCCTTGTAATGCTTAACGTCTCAGAAAAACCACATCAACTGGGGCTATTGAAATAATCTTTGCCGATACTCTTGTTGAATATGACAAATTATGCTTTAGAGACAGCAGCACACCCACACTACTGCACTTAAGTTAAGAGGCAGCCGTATTTCATTTCAAGTGCGGTTCTGTCAACTGCATTAATACGAATAAAGGCTCATCCATGACCTCTCAAAACAAGTTAGTCCGGGGCTGGAAATGAGAAACGAGGACACGAACATGAACAATAGCACTTGTGAAACAGGACGGGGGTAGCCATTACACAATCACTTGATCAAGAGTGTGGAGTTCAATTATCAAAACTGTCATCACTAGACAAAGTGAAAAAAACTATATTTATCTATTCAAGCTAAACTTACTTTGACAGAGCAATTTCCCTGTGTGTGTGTGTGTGTGTGTGTCTGTCCCCTGCAATTCGAATGATACATAGGTGAAATTGCCACGGGGGATCCCCCTAATCTTCAGAACAGGTCGATTCGTCTCCCTAATAATGTATTAAAAACAATGTAAATGCATGCCCCCGACCTCCCGATATCACATTAACACGTCATAGGCAATGGCAAAATGTGTCTAACTTCTCAATTTTCAAACAGAAATGGGGTGTGCCTTTGGTGGTTCATCGATATGTCATGCATGCTGCAACCCAAGTAACTAGTTCATTAGCTAAGATAGCCACTTGAAGCTAGCCAGTAACTCCTCCAGTATGTATTGATGTCATTTCACAGGATTTGTTTTTGGAGGGAAGCTGAGATTGGAAAGAAATGGCACTTCTAAAGCTAAATAGCCAACAAATATTTTAAGCATTAAATTACCGAGTATGATGGTGCATTGATCAGTTATACAGTTTAAAGCTGTTATTTTAGCATCCCCCCCAAAGTCGACCTTTAAAGTAACTGTCCAGTGTTTCTAGATTTCTATGATATTTGAACTATAGTTCAAATTAAATACAATATGAGTGAAGTAGTTTTCCTTCCCAAAAATAGTAATTAAGTATGTTAAAAAGCAGCTGTGTTGAAATGGTGTGGGCGTACCCCAAAAGCAGAATGGTGTGGGTGTATAAGGTCACAAAAAATATTAATGCGAGAAGACCACTGATTGGCCAGACATGATCCCCTATGAGAAAATAGCAAGCATTTTTTAAATGGTCTGTTTGTCATTTTTCTCCAATTTATGCTTTGTCCACAAATACCAGTATAGGATGAGTCAACAACATTATCTGGGTATGAGTTCACAGACTATTAAGTTTTCACTGAACAGTTACATTAGAACTGTTACTAGTCCAATGCTCTAACCACTAGGTTACCCTGCCGCCCCATGAGTATGAGATTAGCTATAAAACAGAAAATGTTTCTCTCTGCCCCATGAAAAAAATAATATGCAGAATTAGCTTTAATTAGCTGACTAAAATTGTAGAATAGCATTATAAAACCACACATTTTTCTCTCTGCCCCATTGCAAAATGTGCAGGAAGTCAGCTATTTTCACCCCCAAAAAATCAGTTTTCCCTAAAAACTAATCATGTTTTATTTTAGGGGGGTTGGGGGCCCTTCCACTTTTATTGTTTTCCCCTCAAAATACCCCTCAAGAGAGGCATAATAAATCAAACGGTGTAGAATTGCTGGAAATGCGCTTTAAATGTCGGGGTGGAGGACCCCCCTACTGTTCGCCCCCGCCCAATATCTACACCACAATTTTGCCATTGGTATGGTATGTAACAAATTTCAATTCGTGGGGAAAAACATTATCTTCTTATATAAATATAAATATTTTCTCATAACTGTTGAAGCAGCCTTGTATGTTTTTCAGTAATGATAACTATATACAAATACAGCTATTCTCTCATTTCATTGGGGGTTCCTTGACAATGCATACCTGTATTTCATTCACCAGAGAAGAGTTGTGATTGGTGCAAGGGAGGCTTCCTAATAACGCTTACGGATGTCACTTAGATTTGACTCTTTCTCCCAACAGCACATCTCCATTATCAGGGGTCTATACAGAGAATTTTCAGTATGGAGCTATAAAAAACTGTGGACCAGTTCTCTGAGAGTAAACAACAAAATCTTGGATATTTGAAAAAGCTAAAATGTCCATTTCAGTTCCAACATGCTCCACTAAAGCACAAGAGATTGCTTTTTTTGCAATATATATATATAACATTTAGCTATCAGAGCAGCTCAGACCAACCTGCTACGTTGGCCACATCTGCAGTGCTGACATTCTGGGTATTAGGTCGTACTCTGAAGGTCACAGCTGGGCCCACCACTCTGTAAAAAAAAAAACACACACACACACAGTGAGATGAGACACTCCAGACATGATCACTGAGAAATACATTTTTTACATGATGGTAAAGCATTGTTTTTCTGCTCTCTTGCCTTACAAAGAACAGACCAGGTCATTAACCCAATGAGTCTTCTAACCCCTTTTAAACAGTGTGTGTGTTTGAGTTACAGACTTCTGTGTAATTAACGGGGGCTGAGCTAGAGCGTTGTTTGTGAGACAAGGGCAGATCCCGAAGGGGCCCAGGGCCATGTCTTTTTACAAAAATGATCATAGAGGCAAAATGGTTTGAGCTACAAACTATGAAAAGCTGAGACTCCTACGAACATGAACTATGATGCTCACAAGCAACACAATGACGCTTACAAGGTACACAAGAGTCATTAGAAGAGGTACTTCTACATAGAAGATCATAGGAAATCCCAGGACATAGTGTCTATAATACTGGTATAAGCTCACATAGTTGCTATCACAAACTCCAAACTCCACACAGCTGTCACTGACTAGTTCATTTCCCACGAAGTAAAACATTTCTGTACTTACAGCATTCATATAAATGTATTTTATCAGGTTTTTGCTTTGGGCAGACCTTGTTTTTTTATTGACATTTGTCAATTAAACTCTGCAGCTGTTTATGTCAAATAGTTTTGTGCTGTACGTGTAGCCCTGATTGTCCTGGAAATCAAATGGTAAAACACTTCAGTGTGAGGCTAAATGTAAGGGCTGGACATGCAGATAAATGAACGTCAGATAAATGAAAAGCCCATTTTTCCTGGGGTCTCAGGACTGATAGTGTTAAATCAGAGCCGTACACACACATTGATTGAGTAGTATTTTACCTCTGGCTACCCCATAAGCTGTTAGAATCCCTGTAGCCAAAGGAGCCGTTTCCGTAGGATACCTCTTGAATCTCAATGTGCCTCTGAGTGTTTTACAAACAACAAAATGACAAGGAGGGTTTTGGTCTCAGATTAGGTACACATACTTTATGTGTGTCCCTTCACCGATAGTCATTGGGACAATTGCTTATGTATAGAGCTTTGTACATTTTGTGTGCAATGAAAAACGCTGTGCAAATGAAATGTACAGATATTATTTTTCCCCTCACAACGTATTTCCAAAGAGCAAATCTAGGGTGGACACTGGGCAAATACTATTCATGCTGTAAAAATATATCTTGAGCTGAAAAGTGCTAAAGGTGATGAAGGAGAATAAAACCAGGTTATGGCAACCTATTGAACATAAAACGCGGTACATTTTTATTTTTGGCAACCTATTGAACAGAAAGTGTTTTGCTGTACAGTAGGTTGAAGTCAAAGAATGTATCCAGCCAGGAGGTTAAAGGTATCGAGCAATGTGTGGAGGATAACCTCAACCAGCAGCCAGCCTTTCAACCACTATGATATTCACCCCCGTAACACTCTATAGATGTATAGATTTTTCACATCTATTAAGAGTTAGATCTATTAGCGGTTGAAAAGGAACATCACTCACTGTGACTTCATAACACATTGATATGTTTCCTGACCTACGCCAGGGGCGCCATGCGGCCATTTTATTTTAGAGGGGGCACAAAGTACGTGAGGATGGAGGGGATTAATTGAACATCTGAAAAAAAAAAAAAAAACAGGACAAATGTGAGGGGGCATGTGCCCTTGTGTCCCATATGGGCATGACGTCTCTGAACTATGCCAACCGCCTCCCAATGAAGGTTTTTCAAAATTCAATACTACAGCAAAAGTAAATAATGTACTTGTGATTTTCAAGCTGAAGCGCATGCTTTCTTCAGCAGACTATTACTCCCATGTAAAAGCGCTCGCTTGAAGTATGTTAGAACCAATATATATATAGAATGTTGAACTGTCATTGTCCATCAATCTTTTGTTTTGTGATTCTACAGTGAAAATAAATTAATCTTGTCTCATGCGTCTTCAGTATTCAGTAACACATAGGCTGCATTACAAGCAACCAGCGAAGGTGCATCTCCCCACCTAGTGGTTATACTTTGAAATGAGCAGCATATGAAGTCAGACATTACGTCACCCCCATCAAATTGGAGTCTGACTACAGTCGGTAAGTGTTGCACAACAACTATTATTCAGAGTGAACTAATGCTACACGATTCTGAAGCAAACCACCCACATTGACACATCAAAACCAACGTCTCTGCTTTCAACCGCCATGTCCGGCCTGACATGATCAATTCAAGACGTTTCTGACAGCGGCGTCTGTGTTCTCCTATTCTATATCGTCCGTTCGATCATACAAAGTAACACAAAGATAGATGAATGATTCAAGTATGTATAACATTTAGCCACAGTGTCTAACATCCTGTGTTACTACATATAACGGTAATATTGAATTACCCTGTATGCATGTACCTATATTTTCCTTCATTATGGTAAACATGATAGACACTAATTTCAAGGTCCTACAGAACCAAGTCATGCTTGCACAAATGAGTCAACATGAAAGGTGAGAGGAGCCATGCTGGCTGGGCTGAATTGTGGGCCCAGTATTTGATTATGTGGAGGGCCATTCTCCCAGGCTCCTAGGTGGGGTGGTGGTCTAGGATCAGCAGCGGTTAGCTGCAAGGAGTGGGACGGCCCAAATAAGCGTGGCGGCTTGGACAAATTGTCCAGGCTGCTCCCCCTGCTGGGCCGACTCGGAGCTCTAACAAAGGGCCACAGCTCTCTCCCACCCAATCCATCACTCTCCCATACCAAGGCCCTTTCAGTTTCAGAAAGGGACAAAGACAAAAGGTACATTAGCCCAGCCCTGTAAGGCCACCCATGGGCTGAAGGGCTGAATACAGAGCAGTGTATACCTTCCCTAGCGCCGTGAGGTGCTTCAGAAACAAGGGCCATTCAGAACCTTATTCACAGTGTCACATGATACGGAATCGGCCAATCCCTACCTGTACCGCCAACAATCAAGCGTAGTAGTTAGAAAGACACAAAGGGGGCCTATCAGCCCATACAATACTCCCTTTCTTATGCCTGTCATCAGCACGTTGCATTGTATTTATGGCGGTAAATTGTTCTCGCATACACACTGCTACGGTTATTGAGTATAGCAGTGTATGTTCACTTGATGAATGACTGCATTACAATGACCACAATGTCAGACTTGAACATAAGGTAGGAAAGCAGTGTTTACCTGTGGGTTACAGGGCATGACGGTTCAGGAAATGAACTTGTGACAGGTTATGACACCATGTCTTTACAGAATGCCGATAACATTTCCTCTTTAATATTATTTTGAAAGTCTTTAAATAATGTGCTTCAGTGCAATATCTAGCTGTGCATTTGTGTGCAAAATGTGTGTATGGTCGTTTTTGGTTAGACTATGTGAAGGAGATGCCACTGACTACGCAGACCAGCACAGTGTGTCACTATATACTCTCATTTCGTTGAGGATGGCTTTAAAAGCCTCATTGCATTCTAAGTGTGTGTGTGTATGCGTGCGTTTGTGAGTGCGTGTGTTTAAAGTCAGATACCTGCAGGGAGAAACATAACGATTTTGGAGAAAGAGAGGGAGGTTCATGGAGAGTTCAGTCCTGTTCATAATGATTGCAGCCAGGTAACTTCCAAAAATAATGGAAACACTTAAGAAAATGAATGGATACAAAGTATATTGAAAATAAGTGCTTCCACACAGGTGTGGTTGCTGAGATAATTAAGCAATTAACACCCCATGATTAGGGTCCAGTATGAAAATGCTGGGCAGGCTATTAATTTGGCCAATATTTTAGCTACCATGGTTATGCCCTATAACATGACAATGCCCCCATCCACAAGGTTTGAGTGGTAACCGAATGGTTTGATGAGCATGTAAACGATGTAAACCTTATTCCATGGCTGTCTCAGTCACCAGATCTCAACCCAATTGAACACTTATGGGAGATTCTGGACCGTCGCCTGAGACAGTGTTTTCCAACACCATCAACAAAACACCAAATGATGGAATTCCTTGTAGAATGGTGTTGCATCCCTCCAATAGAGTTCCAGTCACTTGTAGAATCTATGCCATGTGCATTGAAGCTGTTCTGGCGGCTTGTGCTGGCTCAACGCCTTATTAAGACACCATGTTGGTGTTTCCTTTATTTTGGCAGTTACCTGTAGTGTATCTGGCACCTCATGTCAATAATGTGTACGTGTCAAATATCTTCAACCTCCAGCTCGAATATTTACAGAATAAGAATAAGACAGTGGGATATCTTGTATCTCAGTAAATGTGCTTTTCTTCGGCTTTCAACCTGTTTGTCAGTTTAATAATTCAAACGTTTGATTTTATTTTTGTTTAAGCCCCTCAGTTAACGTTTGACTTGACATGGTGCTCATGACACCTAAAGCATAACTGTATCCATGGAGCTATTTTTATATAGTATAAAGTCCCTCCACACACTACCCTGCATTTCAGTCTGCATTAAATCAGTGGATGTATACCTATCTACAAGCTACAAGCAATTACTCTACAACCCATTTTAGATTCTACCCAGCACCGTATAAGATTCCAGAGTAGAATCAAATCTAGTCACGTCTGTTTTAAGCATGCAGTCAAAATGAATAGTTACATATAAAGGTTAAATGCACAAAAGTGGTGTAGTCCGTGTTTGTTGTTTCTGTTCCGTTTTGTTGAGTGTGTGAAAAATCTATAAAAATGTTAATCGTGAATAAAATACATACGAGAGCTCCAGGAAGTCAGTCATCTGCAGCTTGGCCCGCCGTGCCAGAATCTCCATCAAGTGGAGTCCCTCATCAGTCTGTAGCGCGCTGGGGAGAGAAAAATACAGAGTTCATCAACAGAGTTGTCACCTTAGCCTGTTAAGTGTGGGTGAGAGCTCCGACACATTACATTCCTGTCACATTCAGAGAGGAGAGGGGACACGAGAGGCACGGAGGTCAGGGGGATGGAGGGTAGGAGGGGGAGGAGATGGGGGAGCGGGGAAGGGAGTGAAGCCCAAAGACAGGGAGGTGAGAGGGTAAGGGCGTATTAAAGGAGGGAGGGACAAATAGGGAGATGAGGGAGGCAGGGAGACACGGAGGGAGGGTGCGGTATGAGAACTGGGGGAGCAGGTGTTTCCTCTGGCATGATGAATCACCTGTGTGCTCTGCTTGTGTCCCAAATGGCACCATATTCCCTATATAGTACACTACTTTTGACCAGAGCCCTGGTCAAAAGTAGTGCAGTATAGGCAAAAGGGTGCAATTTGAGACATAGCCACTCCCTAGACTTCAGGCCAGACAGAGAAGTGCAAATGAAATGGTGCATCGGCACCACGGTGGCTCAGTTCAGCGATGGCCACAGCTAATGATGTACCCCACCTCTAAAACACAGTCAGAGTCTCTGATGACCAGGGACTCGGGAAGATATACATTTCAGTGCAAACCTCAGTCCTAGTTAATCACATAACGTAGTGGGAGTATGGAGTTTAAAAGGAGAAACAGTCTAATACAGACATTGAGAAAAGTCATTGCTTTTCCACAGCCCCAGCCCAGCCCCCTATGGAGAGTGAAGGCCCACCAGACCTGATTATGATGGAATAGTGAAGGGATGTGGGCTCCAGTTCCTGGTGGTCTGATGGGCTGTGGGTTCTGTGCCCTGGAGAGGGACTTGACCTGAACACCTTCAAATCATCATCTACTGAATGATACGCACATGGGATGTTTATTGCACATGTATATGATATACCACACTGGGGTATGGTTTTGATTCATGTAAATAAAATTGTTTGTCAATTGTCAATTGTCTCATGAATATGAGTCCAGTACTGAAACATTGAAAATAATCTAGGGTAATATATTCAGTGAGCGTACCCCTTTTTTTTTTTAAAGTCATGGTAACTTACTTTCCCAACAGTGAGTTAAAATGTGGAATGAGAAATTACTCTGACAGGGACACAGTAGGCCTTTGGGTGTCTAGCATCTAAAGCACATTTCTGTTTCCATTTGTGATGGTTTGTTTCAAGGCAACTCCAGCTATGCCTATTCAAGACAGGAAACAAAAATAAAAACAAAAGTCATGGTACAAACAGAACTGTACCAATGGATCCAAATGGTTGCTACTGATCTAGCGTACCCAACACAACACCTGTCAATTCACCATAGTTGGCCCTGGCCTAAAAAAAAGACTCCTTTGCACTATACTAAATGCAATTCCGCACAAACATCGAACCTTGAATGATTAGCTGCGGTTGCCTCATTCATTACTTATGAAAGGTACTACTCACACTGTGTCAGTGATGACATAGCCGTAGTCATCATCAGTTGTTTTCTTCGAGGCCACAGCAGCTTTGACATCTAGCTGCAGCTCCTGGATGTTCACTTTCTTCTTAAGGGGCTCCTGGTAGACCATCTTGGCAGCAGGAGGCTCCACTGCCTGGATCCAGCCCTCCACCGCAGCCACTTCCTCCACGTCCATTGAGTGGGTCGACTTCTTTTGCACTGCCGCCTTGATTACGTGACCATTTAAACCAAGATTCAACGCCACATGTGGACACAGTGCATTTCAAATCATTGAGGATAACACCAAAATGTTGTAGCAACAGTCATTGTGGTTCTACTTACAGTGGCAAGAAAAAGTATGTGAACTCTTTGGAAATACCTGGATTTCTGCATAAAGTGGTCATAACATTTGATCTGATCTTCATCTAAGTCACCACAAGAGACCAACAGTCTGCTTAAACTAATAACACACAAACTATTGTATCTTTCTTGTCTATATTGAATACATCATTTAAACATTCACAGTGTAGGTTGGAAAAAGTATGTGAACCCCTAAGCTAATGACTTCTCCAAAAGCTAACCTGGAGTCCAATCAATGAGATGAGATTGGAGATGTTGGTTAGAGCTGCCCTGCCCTATAAAAAACACTCACAACATTTTGAGTTTGATATACACAAGAAGAACTGCCTGATGTGAACAATGCCTCAAACAAATGAGATCTAAGAAGACCTAGGATTAAATCATTGTTGACTTGCATAAAGTTGGAAAGGGTTACAAAAGTATCTCTAAAAACCTTGATGTTCATCAGTCCATGGTAAGCTGTCCTGCAAAGATGACTGCAAGAGCACAGCGCAGAATGCTCAATGAGGTTAAGAAGAATCCTAGAGTGTCACCCAAAGACCTACAGAACTACAGAGACCTACAGACCTACAGACCTACAGAGTGTCACCCAAAGACCTACAGTGGAAACGCTAACATCTCTGTTGACGAGTCTACGATACGTAAAACACTGAACAAGAATGGTGTTCAAGGGAGGACACCACGGAAGAAGCCACTGCTGTCCAAAAAAAAAACATTGCTGCACGTCTGGAGTATTCAAAAAGAGCACCTGGATGTTCCACAGCGCTACTGGCTAAATATTCTGTGGACAGACGAAACTACAGCTGAGTTGTTTGGAAGGAACACACAACACTGTGTGGAGAAAAAAAAAAGGCCCAGCTCACCAACATCAACACCTCATCCCAACTGTAAAATACGGTGGTGGGAGCATCATGGTTTAGGGCAGCTTCGCTGCGTCAGACTATCATCGACGTCAAAAATGAAATCCCAAGTTTATCAAGACATTTTGCAGGAGAATGTAAGGCTATCTGCCAATTGAAGCTCAACAGAAGTTGGGTGATGCAACATGACAACGACCCAAAGCACAGAAGTAAATCAACAGAATGGCTTCAACAGAAGAAAATAGACTTTCTGAAGAAGCCCAGTCAGAGTCCTGACCTCAACCCGATTGAGATGCTGTGGCCTGACCTCGAGAGCGGCTCACACCAGACATCCCAAGAATATTGCTGAACTGAAACAGTTTTGTAAAGAGGAATGGTCTAAAATTCCTCCTAACCGTTATGCAGGTCTGATCCGCAACTACAGAAAACATTTGGTTGAGGTTAATGCTGCCAAAGGAGGGTCAACCAGTTATTAAATCCAAGGGTTCACATACTTTTTCCAACCTGCACTGAGAATGTTTATACGGTGTGTTCAATAAAGATGTGAAAACAAATACTTGTTTGTGTGTTATTAATTTAAGCAGACTGTGTTTGTCTATTGTTGTGACTTAGATGACGATCAGATCAAATTTTAATGACCAATTTATGCAGAAATTCAGGTATTTCTAAAGGGTTCACATACTTTTTCTTGCAACTGTATGGGTAATATGGTCTTCACCTCGGCCAGAGTGGTCTTACTGCGGACATTCTCCAGACCGACATCCATGACCTTGCCCAGCCCTGCACCCACACCAGCCTGGCCGGGGGAATCTCCCCGGAGTCTCTGGGCTAGGGACTCACTCTTATCCAGGTACGCCAGAAGCTTTCCAAATAAGCCAGCGGCATCCTGGGGCTGAAATAACACAGAACAATGTCACGGTGATTTAGCTACAGCACAAACAACACAAGTCACGGTGATCTCAGGAAGCACAGAAATAACAAATACGAATCAATCATAACTACATTATGGCTTTTTTTTTCATCTTGATTATGAGACATGTTTTGTTACAATCCATGTGTACTGAATTGAGGAACTGTTTTGATAGGGGAGAGGAGGCAATTTGCTTCTCTCATCAAATTCTAGGAAAGCAGGAAGCAATAGGACAGAAGACAATAATAAATGTTTGAAAGATAGGTATGCAAACTGACAACATTACAACACTTTCAATCCATTTTTCAAAACATACTTCTTCTCTACGTTGTGTATACTAACTGTTTTACTGTCTACAGTACATTGCAGATTTATCATCAAAATCCTTTTGAAAATCAGCTCTTCTGGATGATTCACACCCTACACATGGTATAATATCACCGTTTATAATGTCAGTATTCAGTTTGACATTTCCACTTTCTTTCAAACCCTTTATCACTTTAAGAATCAAAATGGGGGGTACCTTGTCATTGGAGCCTGCTGGCTCTCTGTCTCCCTCCATTTGTCGCTCTGTCAGGAAATAACAGAGACTGAGTGTTTACTGACAACAAGAATAATATTAAGCAGAAAAGCAAACCGACTCTGCATATCTCAAATAACAGCCACGCAGATATACTCTTCCCTTCACTCTTTTAGAAGGCGAAGGGAAACTTATGGTTTTGTCAATATTTTTAGCTGATACTTTTTTGCCAAAGTGTGACTGCATTTCAAATCAACAGAGCAGCCAATATGAACTAGTCACCCTGAAGTTGGCATGGAAAGACAATGAGTATACAAAGGTGTTGGTTAGTTAATACTACAGATGGAGGTCTTCTCCAAGTAACCAGGTCTGTCAGGTTTGTGTACCTTGAACCACAGACTCCTCTAGGGGAGTGCTCTCCGGAACCGTTTTCTCTGTGGCGGATGGAGAGTAACTGTCCTCCTTCTCCTCCTCCTGTTCCCCGGGCCCCTGTTCTCCAGGCCCCTCATTCCCTTCCTCTTCCTCCTGCTCCTCTTCCTCCCCCAGGTCTCTTGGTCCTGGTCTGGCCTGGGGCTGTTTTTTATCCACTACCTGCATTCGCATTTACATCTTGGTCATTTATCAGACACTCTTATCCAGAGAAACTACAGACAGTGCATTCAAATACGGTGTCTAGGTAAGACAACAAAACATCACATTCATTCCAAATAAAATCTTCCTAAAAAAAAACCACAGCTATCAGCAAAATCAGTGCTAGTAAGAAAGGTGTGAGGGATTGTGCAAGAAAGACAAGTACAAAGACGTTGTTGTTTATTCTACCTGTAGGGCGTTAGCGATCAGTGTAGACAGCTGGTCCAGGTCTTTTGGACTCATGTCGTCCACGTCCACATTGTGTCTGCCCACGTTCTTCAGAACCTTCTGGATGAACACCTCTGTGGAGGAGGAATGAGGAGAGGGGATGAGAGGAGGATGGGAGAGAAGAGGAGGAGAGGAGAAAAGAGAAGATGAGGAGAGAAGAGAAGGAGAGGGGAGAAGGGAAGAGAAGAGAGGATGAGAGGGAGAAGAGTTCCAACTATGGTAGATGTCAATGCCTTAATTAACAACTAATAACATGCTATACCGTTATTTTCAGCGGATCCATAACTATTGATAGCGCTAATTTGTTCACGTAGGAATAATAAGGAAGAACTTGTACAGTAAAAAGCAGCACATACCATCCATTGGACTGAAGGGGTCTTTTGGACTAGAGGGTTGACTGGCTCCAGCTGTCTGGAGGAGTAAAAGTCTATCCAGGTTGGGTGTTTGGGATTGAGAGTTCTCTTTAGGCCCAGCACTGTCTATACTGTTGCTGTAGGAGGGGCGTAGCGGGGAGGGCAAGGTTGGGACTTTGGGGGCCCCCCCGGTCTGGGGCGGTCCCTGCGCAGACAGGTAGTGCCTAAGGGCAGCCACAAGGAGGTCTCCATCCCCTGCAGAGTGTCTATCCTGGTAGGGAGGCTGGAATAAGGACAGTGGGGAAAAATGTCCCTCTCCCTGGGACTTGGGCCGGTAGTAGTCAGAGAAGACGCCAGATTGGTAAAGGTCACTCTGCAAGATAATAAAACACATTATTGGTGCATTATAAGGCATTATATAAAGGTAATTATGTAGCATTATACATTTACTTCATAGAAAGTGTTATCAAATAGATCAAAGTGTTCTTCTTTACTTAGTGCTTCACTTAAATCCCCAGCTAATACACCACCATCAAATGAAATGTTAATTGCTAATATGTTAACAGTAAGAAGAGAGTATGTAATATCTTCCTAAGCAGTACACTATACGGACGGGTCAACAACACTCTAAGATCCAACCATCTCCCGCATGCTCATCTCAAAACGAAAGCCCCCCCCAATGTTTTCCACCAACCCCATCCTTAATAAATAAAGGGCTACTCTCCGCATTCTCGATAAATAAAGGGGTACCCTCCCCAACCCCTCAATGCCTGGACCTCAGCAGGGGTTTGGCCCTCTCATTCAGCTAGGCCATGTTGGTCACCCCCCTCAACAGAAATTAAATAGAGCCCATCATGTGGGTGTTACTAATTAAGGAAGTGAACTCCTGAACCCTCGGTGGGCATTATCTCCCTCATAATAATCTGTCAGGAAACTATCCCTGTGAATGGTCAACCAACAGCCATTCACCAACCCTTCAGAAGGGGATAGATAATGATACAGCTCCCACAGCGTCAGTTTGTGTGTGTGTATGTGTGTGTGTGTGTGTGTACACATGAGTGTGTGTTGATAGAGACGTGCATCCATGGAGAAGTAGCCTGCTCATCCCAGGCTAAAGCAAGGGCCTGGGGGTCTGGAGGGCAGGGTTCTGAAGGTGGCCAGGGGGGGGCCCTTACCTTGTTGGGACTCTTGGGGCCAGTGGGGGACGAGGCCTGGGAAAGGAGGCCCAGGTGCTGTAGGACGTTCTGAAGGTTTCTACTGAGCTCCACCTCCACAGGCTTGATCTTTTGGTCTCCTGGGTCCATAGCCTGGGTAGAGGGTCTGGACCAGACATGGAGAGTGAGAGGTGTGAGTAAGTGTGCGAGAGACAGCAATAAATAGATAAAGAGAGAGAGATGGAAAGAGACACAAAGACAAAAAGAGAGATAAAAAAAGGAGAGAAGGAGAGAGACAGGGTAGCCTAGTGGTTAGAGCGTTGGACTAGTAACCGAAAGGTTGCAAGTTCATATCCCCGAGCTGACAAGGTACAAATCTGACGTTCTGCCCCTGAACAAGCAGTTAACCCACTGTTCCTAGGCAGTCATTGAAAATAAGAATTTGTTCTTAACTGACTTGCCTAGTTAAATAAAGGTAGAAAAAAAAAACACATGAACAAACAGCCAGCCATAAGGAACAGACAGACAGATAACCTGGACTATCCAGAGCTAGAAACTAGATCTGTTCGGACATAAACCAGCTCATCAGTCATCATATTCTAACATGTGCGCTCCTAGAGTCTGCCTGTCTGCCTGCCTGTCTGTCTGCATGCATACGTGTGTGTCTGTGTGTGTTTGCTGCCTGCTAGAACAGTGACCTGGATTTGCTGCTGCTATAGACATGGGGGCTGGAGTCCTGTAGGCGTCTGTAGGGGATCTTCCTCAGCTTAGACAGCTCCTTGGACAGGATCTGCTGGGTGGCCTCATCCTCCCAGATCAACCCTGCAACACATCAACAAGAATAACACTCAGAATGTCAGACTAGAAAAAAATGGTTGCACATATACTATCTGTCAAGCCTGCTCCCGCTCCCCCCTCCCTGGCGCTCGAGGGCGCCAGGCTACCCGTCATCATACGCACCTGTTACCATCATTACGAGCAGCTGTGCTCATTGGACTCACCTGGACTCCCTCACTTTGTTGATTGCCCCTGTGTATATGTCTGCTCCTCTGTGTTGTTCCCTGAAGTAGCATTTTGTCGTGTCGTGTTTATGTCCAGACGCTGTCCCTGTTCCGTTACATGTCCGTCTGTATTAAATGGTTCACTCCTTGTACCTGCTTCTCATCTCCTGCGTTGGGCCTTCCACTATCAATTGCATTATGTGACAAATCACAAAATAACTTTTTAATCCCTGGTGGATTAGGTCAAAGGTCACTATGGATGTCTCAAATGGCACCCTATTATCCATAGGGCTCTGGTCAAAAGTAGTGCACTATAAAGGGAATATGGTGCCATTTGGGACACATCCTAGGTCATTCTCATTCTGTAATATGTTCTCTCAGCATGTTAGTAGGTTTATAAGACGAAAGGCTACATGATGAGCTCCATATGTATTCCCCTCTGCTTCTTAATACTAATATACAGTACATAACTACAGCACGTTTTGGCAACACAACTGAGGACTGGAGCCAATACCAGATGGGGTAGCGGAACCAAATGTAACTCAGAATATGGCCACGCACACTTGAACAATTCAACAGAGACATTCCACAGATGAGAGGCAGCGTCCATGAGAGATACAAGCATCACTAGACTGCACAGCAAACAGCATCTGCAATGACATCCTTATCTTGGTAATAGAAGGAAGAGCACAGTACACATGTCACTTTGCACAGTGCACCTTACTGTTAGTGAGCGTTTGGCTACATCGGGTTGGGAGGACTTCTATAAATCACATTTCACATCTCACAAATTCACATTTCACAAATCACATGAGAAGGCATGTGTTGTTATGGGTTATCAATCTTTTAAAAAGTTGTATAATCAGTAAAACCATCAATAACATAATAAACGAGAGGATGGATTTAGAAAACATGTAGATATGGGCACATTGGTCTGATAATACATCTATGTCCTCTTTTTTAAAATACATAGGTATGCAAATGTGCTTTCATGGCTACCAGATGAGAGAGTCAAACAATGTAGATCTCCCGGTGGTGGGTGCTTCCCATGATGCTATTGAGCGGAGCACAGAAGGTAGAGGCCAGGGTTCTGGAACCCAGCCAGCCTTCTAGATCCACCACAGCCTGATGAGGGAGGAGCAGCGGAACACAACAGAAGACACGGAACACACGGAACCCACCATACTGCTGTCTGCTGCTACAGCCTGGCCTGCCTGCCACACATCACTCAACTGAGCAGGGCCGGGCTCAGTAACACAGGGAGGACTGAGAGCCAGCTTTCACCATCAAACACACATAAAATAGCTGTGCTCAATGATTGCTTTAACGGGGGTCTTGATGGCTGTCTGTGTGAGAGGAGAGCTAAGGCAGGGTTTTCACAGGAACCAACGCTAATGTGGCACCGCAGCTTGATTAACTGTAACCCCCACCAAGTCATTCACACACAGCTTAGGTTTTCACAACCACGCAGGCGAAACGGTTCCATAGCAATGGGATATAAAGGAGAGGTCCGCTTGGATGGGCAGCTGGGGTTAACAGAGAGCAGTGAGAGGGAGGGGGTCAGGGTTTGGGTATTACAAACGACGGGACTATTTTAACAGAAATAGCATTGCAAAATTCTAGTAACTTTCCACAAATTCCCATGTTTTTCATGAGGGAATAAGCAGGATATCCATTGGCCATCCAACTGGGATTTCTGGACCTTAGTGTTTAGTTTAAGGCCCATAGCTCTGTGCTACATCAGCAGGGTTTGTTTTTGTGATGAGGAGAAACAAGAGGCAGGTTGGTAGCTTTGAATCTGTGGAGGTGTTTCTGTGTTTCACCCGACCAGCACTCAGAGGGTCAGAGCAGAGGCGGCTGTTATGTTGAATAATCTGAGGCCATTAGGCCCGCATCCCAAATGGCACCGTATTCCCTACATTGCACTACATTTAAACCCATAGGGCTCTGGCCAAATGTAGTGCACTACGTAGGGAATAGTGTGTCATTTGGGACTCCACCTAGGTTTGTGCTGCTCAGCTCATCATGCTGCTCTACCACACTCTGTTCTGGGTTTGAAATGCAGATGCTCTTTGGAGTTTTGTTCCCCTAATGCTTTTTCAGCCAGGGTAAATACAGCCAGGGTAAATAACTCAATAGCATATTTCATTTTTGCTGGAGAGGTTGATAAAACTGCCAAAATTCATCAGCGCTGTGCACTAGAATAACACTCGCCCATCTAGAGCTGCTTTCTAGAAATGTATGTGGATCTCAGGTCCCACTAGGCACAGACGTCAGTTCAACGTCTAGCTTTGATTTACATTTTGGTTGAGTTTTCAACTAATGTCAATTCAATGTGAAATCAACCAAAAATGGCACCCTGTCATTATTGCCGCAGAACCCCCTGATAAACTGAAATCATTTCCCCCAAAATGATATTACTCCTGTCTGAACAGACAGCAGTAAAATACTTCAAAATACTACACGTGAGAGCATAATTGTACCACAGAGGATCAATAGCTTCTAAAAAATAGCTGTGGAATAAGTTTTATCACAGCACATGCGCCAAATATAGAACAGCTCATTCTCCATAGAAGGATTTTGGAACCACTAACACTGGCACTTTGACACTTGCAATGGCTGCCAGTCCTGACTTGAATGGGAACTGCCATGTATGGATTATATTTCTATTGTTGGTTGCGGCTGTCAGTTTGCCTTTGACAAATGTTCAAATCCAAATCGAGAGAAAAACGTAGGCCTGCCGTTTGGAAAGCTAATGCCTACTGCTGAAAAGACCAGACTGATCTGTCTATAGAAACTAACAATTCTCTTCATCATGTAGCCTTTTCGTCTTATAAATATACTAACATGCTGAGAGAACATATTACAGAATATGAATAACTTAGCATGTGTCCCAAATGGCACCATATTCCCTTTATAGTGGACTACTTTTGACCAGAGCTCTATGGGTAATAGGGTGCCATTTGAGACAGATCCAGTGACCTTTGACCTAAATCCACCAGGGATAAAAACAGTTCTCTGCGTTTCCTTTTGTGAATTGTCACATAATGCAATTGATAATACATGTGCCACCATTTTTTCTAGTCTGACATTCTGAGTGGTATTCCTGTTGAATTTGAGCCATTCTGAGCCAACAGCACTGTTTTTCGAAGTACCTTATCTTGAGATATTGACACGAGAGCAACGGCCATGCTTCATCTTTATCATTGGGTGAGTGTGTCACTGGAAAGTGTTTTTTTGTAGCCTACTGTAACCTATACTATATATAGTACATTCGGAAAGTTTTCATACCCCTTAACATTTTCCACATTTTGTTACGCTACAGCCTTATTCTAAAATTGATTCAATAGCTTTTCCCCTTATCTACACACAATACCCAATCATGGCAAAGCAAAAACAGTTTTTTAGAAATATTTGCAAATGTATAAAAAAACAGAAATATCACATTTACATAAATATTCACACCCTTTACTCAGTACTTTGTCGAAGTAACATTTGCGGCGATTACAGCCTCAAGTCTTCTTGGGTATGACGCTACAAGCTTGGCACACCTGTATTTGGGGAGTTTCTCCCATTCTTCTCTGCAGATTCTCTCAAGCTCTGTCAGGTTGGATGGGGAGTGTCGCTGCACAGCTATTTTCAAATCTCTTCACAGATGTTCAATCAGGTTAAAGTCTGGGCTCTGGCTGGGCCACTCAAGGACATTCAGACACTCCTGTGTTGTCTTGGCTGTATGCTTAGGGTCGTTGTCCTGTTGGAAGGTGAACCTTCGCCACTGTCTGAGGTCCTGAGCACTCTGGAGTAGGTGTTCATCAAGGATCTCTCTGTACTTTGCTCCGTTCACGCTTGGCATTCAGGCCAAAGAGTTCAATCTTGGTTTCATCAGACCAGAGAATCTTGTTTCTCATGGTCTGAGAGTCCTTCAGGTGCCTTTTAGAAAACTCCAAGCAGGCTGTCATGTGCCTTTTACTGAGTCGCCGCTTTCATCTGGCCACTCTCCCATAAAGACCTGATTGTTGGACTGCTGCAGAGATGGTGGTCCTTCTGGAAGGTTCTCCCATCTCCAAAGAGAAACTCTGGAGCTCTGTCAGAGTGACCATCGGGGTCTTGGTCACCTCCCTGACCAAGGCCCTTCTCCCCCGATTGCTCAGTTCGGCCGGGCAGCTAGCTCTAGAAAGAGTCTTGGTGGTGCCAAACTTCTTCCATTTAAGAATGATGGAGACCACTGTGTTCTTGGGGACCTTCAATGCTGCATAAATGTTTTGGTACCCTTCCCTCAGATCTGTGCCTCGACACAATCCTGTCTCAGGGCTCTACGGGCAATTCCTTCGACCTCATGGCTTGGATTTTGCTCTGACATGCACTGTCAACTGTGCGACCATATATAGACAGGTGTGTGCTTCTCCAAATCATGTCCAATCCATTGAATATACCACAGGTGGACTGCAATCAAGTTGTAGAAACATTTCAAGGATGATCAATGGAAACAGGATGAACCTGAGCTCAATTTCTAGTGTAATAGCAAAGAGTCTGAATACCTATCTAAGTAAAGTTTTATTTGTCATATACAATACCAATCAAACATTTGGACACACCTGCTCATTTAAGGGTTTTTCTTTATTTGTACTATTTTCTACATTGTAGAATAACATTGAAGACATCACAACTATGAAATCACACATATGGAATCATGTAGTTACCAAAAAAAAGTGTTAAACAAATCAAAATATATTTAATATTTTAGATTCTTCAAAGTAGCCACCCTTTGCCTCGATGACAGCTTTGCACACTCTTGGCATTCTCTCAACCAGCTTCACCTGGATTGCTTTTCCCGTCTTGAAGGAGTTCCCACATATGCGGAGCACTTGTTGGCTGCTTTTCCTTCGCTCTGCGGTCCAACTCATCCCAAACCATCTCAATTTGGTTGAGGTCAGGTCATTGTGGATGCCAGGTCATCTGATGCAGCACTCCATCCCTATCCTTCTTGGTCAAATAGCCCTTACACAGACTGGAGGTGTGTTGGGTCATTGTCCTGTTGAAAAACAAATGATAGTGGGACTAAGCGCAAACCAGATGGGATGGTGTATTGCTGCAGAATGCTGTGGTAGCCATGCTGGTTAAGTGTGCCTTGAATTCTAAATAAATTACAGACAGTGTCTCCAGCAAAGTACCCCCACACCATTACACCTCCTCCTCCATGCTTCACGGTGGGAACCACACATGCGGAGAACATCCATTCACCTAATCTGCATCTCACAAAGACACTGGTTGAAAAGAAATATTCGCAAATATGGACTCATCAGACCAAAGGACAGATTTCCACTGGTCTCATGTCCATTGCTTGTATTTCTTGGCCCAAGCAAGTCTCTTCTTCTTATTGATGTCCTTAAGTAGTGGTTTCTTTGCAGAAATTCGACCATGAAGGCCTGATTCATGCAGCCTCCTCTGAACAGTTGATGTTGAGATGTGTCTGTTACTTGAACGCTGTGAAGCATTTATTTTGGCTGCAATTTCTGAGGCTGGTGACTTTAATTAAGTTATCCTCTGCATCAGAGGTAACTCTGGGTCTTCCTTTCCTGTGGCGGTCCTCATGAGACCCAGTTTCATCATAGCGCCTGATGGTTTTTGCGACTGCACTTTGAAGAGACGTTTTGACTGCCTTTATGTCTTAAAGTAATGATGGACTGTCGGTTCTCTTTGCTTATTTGAGCTGTTCTTGCCATAATATGGACTTGGCATTTGACCAAATAGGGTTATCTTCTGTATACCCCCCCTACCTTGTATCAGGAATCAAGGTAAGACCCAGATGCAGACACGTCGAATTGACAATGGTTTAATATTCCAACAGGGGCAGGCAATAGACAGGTCAAGGCAGGCAGGGGTCAGTAAACCAGAGGTGGGGCAACGGTACTGGACGGCAGGCAGGCTCAGGGTCAAGGCAGGCAGGGGTCAGTAAACCAGAGGTGGGGCAACGGTACTGGATGGCAGGCAGGCAGGCTAGGCAGAGGGTAAACCAGGGTCACTGGGTAGGCAGAGGTCAGTAAACCAGAGGTGGGGCAACGGTACTGGCAGGCAGGCTCAGGGTCAAGGCAGGCAGGCTAAACCAGAGGTGGGGGGTCAAGGTCAGGGTAGGCAGAGGTCAACAATCCAGAGGTGGGGCAACGGTACTGACGGCAGGCAGGCTCAGGGTCAAGGTCAGGTCAGGGTAGGCAGAGGTCAACAATCCAAAGGTGGGGCAACGGTACTGGACGGCAGGCAGGCTCAGGGTCAAGGTCAGGGTCAGGGGGGAGGCAGAGGTCAGTAAACCAGAGTTGGGGCAACGGTACTGGACGGCAGGCAGGCTCAGGGTCAGGGTAGGCAGAGGTCAACAATCCAGAGGTGGGGCGACGGTACTGGACAGCAGGCAGGCTCAGGGTCAGGGTAGAGGTCAACAATCCAGAGGTTGGCCCCGGAAAAGTGACAGGGAAGATTTTAATGTATCAGAATTTTAAGAAATATAGGCCTACCGGTTCAATATGCGTAATCCATCAGCGTGTCCACCCACGCAGCCAGCGCCATCAATAGACGAGCGATATCGGCCAAATGAAGCACATATACATGTCCTTAAAAACAGCCTATAACAAATGACAAAAACACTATTCCCCGTGTTTTGATGTGTAGCATATGCAGGTTATAAACCTATTGTTTTATTGATTTTTAATTTCCTAAAACAATAATTGTCCATCTCATGGTTCAGCTGTCAGAGATTTAAGCACCAAATGCATCAGGGCATTGCATGCATGGGCCTATTAGGCTTAGGTGTTCACTGTGTGATATTCACATTTAAAAGCTAAATATGAAGGAAGAAAAGCTTAGGGCCTAGAGAGAGAGAGAGATATGCCAGCAGCTACGACACCAACATTCATGTCTTTATACTTGTCAGATACAACGTCAACTATAGGTCTACAGATTGGACTATAGCCATACATAAGTACGTAGGCAAAAAAAAAAATGTATTGGATTTTTTTTATTTTTATAAAGATAAGAATTATATTGTTAGATTATAGGAGTAACTCTGGTAGGCCTAAATCATTCTTCCTCACCTCAAGTTCAAATGTCGGAGTCAGTTGGAGCGCCGGTGCGCATTGCCTTCATATCACAGGCCTGCAGTATAATATGCTAATAGCCGCACACCACCAAACCTTCACAAAAGTTTCCAAACATTATCAGGGTAATAAGTAAGTCAAGCCATTGTTTATGGGGAAAATACGAGCAGGATATTACATCACGGCCAACACAACATTACAGTTGAAACTTCATTTGGACAAAGAAAATGGCTCAACAGAATGAAACTAAACACTTGCGAACTGGTTTAAACCCAATAAATGACAGCAATAGGTTAATGATAAATGACAGCAATAGGTTAATGATATTTATTTGACTTATAACGTATATTAAACTAAATAAGGAGTACACCATTAGAAAGACATATCAAACTTAATTTAACCAACAAAAATGTCTAAACAGAATGAAACAAAACACATTTAGCATATTTAAAGAACTGGTTTAGATTATCAAATAAGCCTACAATAATAACAGTGATATAAAATAATGATAATGGTATAAACAATAACAACAGTGATATAAAATAATGATAATGGTATAAACAAATGATTATAAATAGAACATTTTTTATAAAGTTCCAAAATTGCATCCTACCTGAAAAGTGAGTTGCACAGTAGCCTGCATTTGGGCATTTGTGTGGCATTAACAAATATTCTGCTTATGTCTTCTATCATGTAAATGACTTAGAATAGCATGAAATGCATTTATAAAAGGCCCCAAAAAATGTCAGTCCCTGCAACAACAAAAAATCCCCATGTGTGGAAATTCTAAACATTTACCTGCTCAACTGTATGCCACTACGCACATTGATTCAACCAGTTGTTGCACAGTTAGGGTGCTAGCTAGAGGATAAGGTATTTGAGCCATAAAACAACAATCATTATTGTTCAATAGCTCAGTATTTGAAACATGATGACTTAATGATTGTGTAATATAGGATTTAACTTCAAAAGTAATGTCTTTGACCATTTCTGGAATTTTTCTCTCCTTACAACATTTCTCCCATTTCTACTCTTTATAATCAACAACAGGTTGTTGTTGGAGGATGGACTATACACAGGCATCGGTCGCCCTCTGGTGTTTATTTATGGTCAGTACAGCTCTATATGCCATGCACTGTATGGGCCATAACATTCATGGCATTTTGGCCATTGGTGGAAAAAGTACCCAATTGTCATAATTCAGTACAAGTAAAGATACCTTAATAGAAAATTACTCAAGTAAAAGTAAAAGTCACCCAGGGAAATGCTACTTGAGTAAAAGTATTTGGTTTTAAATATACTAAAATATCAAAAGTAAACGTAATTGCAAAAATGAACTTAAGCATCAAAAGTAAAAGTATACATCTTTTCAAATTCCTTATATGAAGCAAACCAGGCGCTACCATTTTAAATATTTGTTGTATTTACGGACAGCCAGTGGAATGCTCCAAGCAAAAGCATGTGTTTGGTGAGTCAGCCAGATTAGAGGCAGTACAGTAGGGATGACCAGCGATGTTCTCTTGATAAGTGTGTGAATTAGACCATTTTCCTGTCCTGCGAAACATTCAAAATGTAACAAGTACTTTTTGGGGGTCAGGGAAAATGTCAAATGTACATTATTTTCAATAGGAATGTAGTGAAGTAAAAGTAGTCCAACATTATAAATAGTAAAGTACAGATAATCCCACTATATTTTCTCAAGTACTTTACACCACTGATTTTAGCACATACAGTACTGAAAAACATTGATATCTATTGAAAGTGGAACTTTATACATTATCTTTGGCATAACGGTCACTGAATGGATTTTTAGGTTAAGCTGAAAGATCTACAAATGTACCTGATAAGATCCACACAAAACCCCAAACAGTAGGTCTATGTGAGGGAAAACCCCACAAACAGTAGGTCTATGTGAGGGAAAACCCCACAAACAGTAGGTCTATGTGAGGGAAAACCCCACAAACAGTAGGTCAATGTGAGGGAAAACCCCACAAACAGTAGGTCAATGTGAGGGAAAACCCCACAAACAGTAGGTCTATGTGAGGGAAAACCCCACAAACAGTAGGTCTATGTGAGGGAAAACCCCACAAACAGTAGGTCTATGTGAGGGAAAACCCCACAAACAGTAGGTCTATGTGAGGGAAAACCCCACAAACAGTAGGTCTATGTGAGGGAAGGGGAACTAAACAATCAGATTCAACAGGAATATAGGAATATACCATTCTAATTATGCATAGCTGACATTTCCCCAGTAGCAGTAGGCTGGGGTGCTGAGGATGACTAAGACAGACAGTGACGACAGCAGCTGTAGCGTTGGCGTACTGTACGGACCTCTGTGCTGAAGAGAGTCACACTAACAATGAGTCAGAAGTACAGTACTAAATAGGGAATAGGGTGCAGTTTGGGGTGCATTCTCTCTGTATTGGGGCAGCAGGTAGCAGTTAAGAATGTTGGGCCAGTAACCGAAAGTTTGCTGGTTCAAATCCCTGAGCCGACGAGGTGAAAAGTCCGTCGATGTGCCCTTGAGCAAGGAACATAACCCTGTGCTCCTGTCAGTGGCTCTGGATAAGTCTGCTAAAATGACAAAAAAAACACCTCAGCAAACAAGCTGTCATTCCACAGAGACTGGAGACCAGAGGAAAGTTAGAGAAAGACACACAGCAATTACTAAATTAATATGTGTTATTAACAGCCAATGGCACCATGTCTTTATACATACAAACACTGTCTTCATACATACAGAGCTGTGTTATCTGAACATACAGTTGAAGTCGGAAGTTTACATACACCTCAGCCAAATACATTTAAACTCAGTTTCACACAATTCCTGACATTTAATCCTAGTAACAATTCCCTGTCTTAGGTCAGTTAGGATCACCACTTTATTTTAAGAATGTGAAATGTCAGAATAATAGTAGAGATAATGATTAATTTCAGCTTGTATTTCTTTCTTAACATTCCCAGTGGGGCAGAAGTTTAGATACACTCAATTAGTATTTGGTAGCATTGCCTTTAAATTGTTTAACTTGGATAAAACATTTTGGGTAGCCTTCCACAAGCTTCCCACAATATGTTGGGTGAATTTTGGCCCATTCCTCCTGACAGAGCTGGTGTAACTGAGTCATGTTTGTAGGCCTCCTTGCTTGCAAACACTTTTTCAGTTCTGCCCACAAATTTTCTATAGGATTGAGGTCAGGGCTTTGTGATGGCCAATCCAATACCTTGACTTTGTTGTCCTTAAACCATTTTGCCACACCTTTGGAAGTATGCTTGTTGATATGTTCATATGGAAGACCCATTTGCGACCAAGCTTTAACTTCCTGACTGATGTCTTGAGATGTTGCTTCAATATATCCACATACTTTTCCTACCTCATGATGCCATCTATTTTGTGAAGTGCACCAGTCCCTCCTGCAGCAAAGCACCCACACAACATGATGCTGCCACCCCCGCGCTTCACGGTTGGGATGGTGTTCTTCGGCTTGCAAGCATCCCCCTTTTTCCTCCAAACATAATGATGGTCATTATGGCCAAACAGTTATATTTTTGTTTCATCAGACCAGAGGACATTTCTCCAAAAAGTACCATCTTTGTCCCCATGTTCAGTTACAAACCGTAGTCTGGCTTTTTTTATGGAGGTTTTGGAGCAGTGGCCTCTTACTTGCGGAGCAGCCTTTCAGGTTATGTCGATATAGGACTCGTTTACTGTGGATATAGATACTTTTGTACCTGTTTCCTCCAGCATCTTCACAAGGTCCTTTGTTCTGGGATTGATTTGCACATTTAGCAACAAAGTACGTTAATCTCTAGGAGACAGAACGCATCTCCTTTCTGAGCGGTATGACAACTGTGTGGTCCCATGGTGTTTATTCTATTGTCATACTATTGTTTTAACAGATGAATGTGGTACCTTCAGGTGTTTGGAAATTGCTCCCAAGGATGAACCAGACTTGTGGAGGTCTACAATTTTTTTTCTGAAGTCTTGGCTAATTTCTTTTTTTTGGGATTTCCCCATGATGACAAGCAAAGAGGCACTGAGTTTGAAGGTAGGCCTTGAAATACATCTACAGGTACACCTCCAATTGACTCAAATGATGTCAATTAGCCTATCAGAAGCTTCTAAAGCCATGACATCCTTTTCTGGAATTTTCCAAGCTGTTTAAAGGCACAGTTAACTTAGTGTATGTAAACTTCTGACCCACTGGAATTGTGATACAGTGAATTATAAATGAAATAATCTGTCTGTAAACAATTCTGGAAAAACTACTTGTGTCATGCACAAAGTAGATGTCCTAACCGACTTGCCAAAACTATAGTTTGTTAACAAGAAATGTGTGGAGTGGTTGAAAAACGAGTTTTAATGACTCCAACCTAAGTGTATGTAAACTTCTGACTTCAACTGTATGTGGAATAGTTCAAGTGTTCTTGTCGTAGCATTTGAAAATGTATGTATTTGTTCATCGATCTTAAAAAAAAAAAATTATGGTAGTGAAAGAAGTTTAGAAGTGAAAATTGTTATTGTTGAACAAATGTAAGCCTAGTGTAGTATTAGAAGTGACTGAAGCAAGCATATTAATTATGCGTTGCTGACATTTCCACACCAGTCGGGTGGCTGGGTCTCTGAGGATGACTCAGGGGGGCTGTGGCAGACAGTGAAGGCAGCAGTAGTAAGTGGTATCGCTGGTGTAAAAGTGGAAATTGGAGTTGATGATCCTTGATCAGTATGCCTGACAACAAGTGTCAAAAAATTCCTACAAATGTGTTGCTTTTTGGAATTAAGTGTTTTATGAGCTCTGTCTAGACTTGTTCCACTCTTCGAACAGTCCAAACGGTGCGTCACCTTGGCGTACCCCGCAGCAGAGGCAGTAGTGATAGCGTTGGTGTACACTATGTTACGTACCTCTGTGGGAGAGTTTCTGCAGCAGTGTCCTGAAGTGCTGAACCACAGACAGAGATACATCATAGGTGTACACCTCTGTCACCGGAACTGGTTTGGAGTGACACCTCCCGAACATTCCATCTGGGGAAAGGAGGACACAGAGAGTCAGGAACATACTGTATGGTACTAAACTCTGCCATACAGATTCCCCATTCCAGGGACTTCAAACATTAATAACAGAAACCAACAGAAGGACTTTGATACAATTCATTATTATGAGTTTTAAAAAAACTGCTATTTTTATGACTCACCAAGAAGCACAACACTCTCCCTTCAGTACCAACACAGTGAGCACAGCTTTTTTCAGAGATTTAGATATTCTTCAATGGGAGCTAATGCTTCTCACTTTAGACATGATGCTATCAGCATGGTGAAAAGCACTGGCTCATCAATAGAGAGACGTTATCAATGAAGGCTCATCTTATCTACATATCAGCGGCCCTGAGCTCCAATGGGCTCTAGGGTGATGCAGTCGGAGGTGCACATACAGCAGGATTCATATTTAATTTACCCACTATCTAAACAACAATAGAAAGCCAGCACTTATAAAAGTGTGGATACGTCCCAAATGACACCCTATTCCCTTGTGCATTACTTTTGACACAAGCCCTATGGCCGCCATTTTGGGAAGCAACCTTTGCCAATTACTGCACAACAGCATAATGTGAAAGACAGTAGGGTAACATTGCATTGCAAAATGTATGAATTCATCATGCTCATTTGTTTTGGTTCACAAATCACTCCCATCGTTGAGTGAGATCCAATTCAAATGGTGCCATGCAAACATGTTGGCAATGGTCCATGTTGGGCTATGGAAACAGCCCAGCCTTTTTGTTTTAGAACACCCCCCATTGTAACATTTATGAGGAAACAGAGAGTGGCCTAGCACCGAGCTGTATGGTGTCCAATCGGTCTCTCTACTGCCTGTAACAACCATTCACTCTCTGTCACCATCTCTGTTTCTATAATGGGAAACATGAGCGATAAGAGACAGTAACCTATGCATTTACCACTTTTACTTTTGCAATGACACATGTTTTTGTATTGTACCTATTGCCAAGTGTGTAATGTATGTTTTTGCTTAAGTATGACCAGGAAGATGATTGTTATGTTGATAACCATAAATCAATCTAATCCAATCTATATTCACACAACATGGAGGTATAGTATAGTATAATATACCATATCCTATCAAATGCCATTCCGTAAAGCATCAGTTGTATCAGGCTTGTGTCTTTGGATTCTTTCTTTTCATATTGTCCTCTTGCTGTACTGTGGTGAAGTTCAAGGCAACATTTGAATTATTACTCGTAATTATAGCAATGCAGATTTAAGTCCGAAACAGCTTCTTTCTCATCTATCTTGGCCCCTGTACATGGGGGTGTTAATCAAAGCCATAGCCCCGTTCCTTCAACTTGATTTACGGCGTGGATAACAGCAAAGGAGAATTTAAAGGCCATTTTCATGGGAGTGGTTTGCATTATGATTGAGGAGATGCTCGCTGGAGTTTAGAAATGCCTTGTTGGATTCTGACTGATGTATTATCCCTGCTTGGAAGTGACCAGGTGGTCATGTTCTGCTGTGCAACACTGGTCTGTACAGCTGGAGTAACTCTAAACAACTCCCATATTCAATCAAAACAACAGGAAGCAACTTCCACAATCCATCTTTATACGATATCACCAAAATTATGAATAAGGGTAAACCTATAAATGAATAGGATAAGTGCATAGATTTCTGAATTCTGATCGTCTCATACAAAAAACAAGAAGATAGTTCAACCCTAAATATAACATTTATCCTGTAAAATATCTCCTCCGCATTGCACTACACCTCAGCTCTTTCTCCAGTGTGTGACAGTCAGATCACAGCCAATGCACAGCATCAGTGGATGCAGCTAATCAGCTGTGAGTGATGCTAAAGCTAATAAAAGGTTCTCTGAGTGGGAGGCTATGAGTCACTGGGCCATGCTGCTGCTAGCTGCTGCCTGCCAGAGCAGGATGATGTGTATTGCCTATCCAGCTTGTAACCCAAATGGCACTCTATTCCCTATAAGCGAACAGGCTCTGGACAAATGAGGTACACTATATAGGGGATAGGGTGTCATTTGGGATGCCGCAAGTGTCCGATTGTGCCGTGGGATGCCAGAGTAATAGATCTTGGTGTCTGTGGGGTTCTGGCCAAGCTCTGTCTGGCCCCCAGGGGGGGTCCAGTCCATTAGGCTGAATGGTAGTTATATGGGAGAGATACGGTAGTTAAAGTGTAGAGATACGGTAGATATAGTATAGAGATACGGTAGATATAGTATAGAGATATGGTAGATATAGTATAGAGATATAGCAGATATAGTATAGAGATATGGTCGATATAGTATAGAGATATGGTAGATATAGTATAGAGATATGGTAGATATAGTATAGAGATATGGTAGATATAGTATAGAGATATGGTAGATATAGTATAGAGATATGGTAGATATAGTATAGAGATATGGTAGATATAGTATAGAGATATGGTAGATATAGTATAGAGATATAGTAGATATAGTATAGAGATATGGTATATATAGTATAGAGATATAGTATAGAGATATGGTAGATATTGTATAGAGATATGGTAGATATAGTATAGAGATATGGTAGATATAGTATAGAGATATGGTAGATATAGTATAGAGATATGGTAGATATAGTATAGAGATATAGTAGATATAGTATAGAGATATGGTATATATAGTATAGAGATATAGTATAGAGATATGGTAGATATTGTATAGAGATATGGTAGATATAGTATAGAGATATGGTAGATATAGTATAGAGATATAGTATATATAGTATGGAGATATGGTAGATATATTATAGTGATATGGTAGATATAGTATAGAGATATAGTATAGAGATATAGTAGATATAGTATAGAGATATGGTAGATATAGTATAGAGATGTGGTAGATATAGTATAGAGATAGGGGAAGAGGTAGGGGTTCAGGCTAAATTATAGATGGGCTATGTACAGGTGCAGTAATCTGTGAGCTGCTCTGACAGCTGGTGCTTAAAGCTAGTGAGGGAGATAAGTGTTTCCAGTCTCAGAGATTTTTGTAGTTCGTTCCAGTCATTGGCAGCAGAGAACTGGGAGGAGAGGCGGCCAAAGGAATAATTGGTTTTGGGGGTGACCAGAGAGATATACCTGCTGGAGCGCGTGCTACAGGTGGGTGCTGCTATGGTGACCAGCAAGCTGAGATAAGTGGGGACTTTACCTAGCAGGGTCTTGTAGATGACCTGGAGCCAGTGGGTTTGGCGACGAGTATGAAGCGAGGGCCAACCAATGAGAGCGTACAGGTCGCAGTGGTAGGTAGTATATGGGGCTTTGGTGATAAAACGGATGGCACTGTGATAGACTGCATCCAATTTGTTGAGTAGGGTATTGGAGGCTATCTTGTAAATGACATCGCCGAAGTCGAGGATCGGTAGGATGGTCAGTTTTACGAGGGTATGTTTGGCAGCATGAGTGAAGGATGCTTTGTTGTGAAATAGGAAGCCAATTCTAGATTTAACTTTGGATTGGAGATGTTTGATGTGAGCCTGGAAGGAGAGTTTACAGTCTAACCAGACACCTAGGTATTTGTAGTTGTCCACATATTCTAAGTCAGAGCCGTCCAGAGTAGTGATGTTGGACAGGCGGGCAGGTGCAGGCAGCGATCGGTTGAAGAGCATGCATTTAGTTTTACTTGTATTTAACAGCAATTGGAGGCCACGGAAGGAGAGTTGTATGGCATTGAAGCTCGCCTGGAGGGTTGTTAACACAGTGTCCAAAGAAGGGCCAGAAGTATACAGAATGGTGTCGTCTGCATAGACGTGGATCAGAGACTCACATGCAGCAAGAGCGACATCATTGATGTATACAGAGAAGAGAGTCGGCCCAAGAATTCAACCCTGTGGCACCCCCATAGAGACTGCCAGAGGCCCGGACAACAGACCCTCCGATTTTACACATTGAACTCTATCAGAGAAGTAGTTGGTGAACCAGGCGAGGCAATCATTTGAGAAACCAAGGCTGTTGAGTCTGCCGATGAGGATGTGGTGATTGACAGAGTCGAAAGCCTTGGCCAGGTCAATGAATACATGGGCTTTACAGTGTCCCAGAACTTTTTTGAGTTTGTGTTGCAGGAAGCAAATTTCTGCTTGAAAAAGCTAGCCATAGCTTTTCTAACTGCCTGTGTATATTGGTTTCTAACTTCCCTGAAAAGTTACATATCACGGGGGCTGTTCGATGCTAATGCAGAACGCCATAGGATGTTTTTGTGTTGGTTAAGGGCAGTCAGGTCTGGAGAGAACCAAGGGCTATATCTGTTCCTGGTTCTAGATTTCTTGAATGGGGCATGCTTATTTAAGATGGTGAGGAAGGCATTTAAAAAAAATAACCAGGCATCCTCTACTGACGGGATGACATCAATATCCTTCCAGGATACCCGGGCCAGGTCGATTAGAAAGTCCTTCTCGCTGAAGTGTTTCCGGGAGCGTTTGACAGTGATGAGTGGAGGTCGCTTGACCGCTGACCCATTACGGATGCAGGCAATGAGGCAGTGATCGCTGAGATCTTGGTTGAAAACAGCAGAGGGGTATTTAGAGGGCAAGTTAGTTAGGATGATATCTATGAGGGTGCCCGTGTTTACGGCTTTGGGGTGGTACCTGGTAGGTTCATTGATAATTTGTGTGAGATTGAGGGCATCAAGCTTAGATTGTAGGATGGCTGGGGTGTTAGATAGATGGGGGGGCAATCAGTTCACATATAGTGTCCAGAGCACAGCTGGGGGCAGAGGGTGGTCTATAGCAGGCGGCAACGGTGAGAGACTTGTTTTTAGAGAGTTTGATTTTTAAAAGTAGAAGTTCAAATTGTTTGGGTACAGACCTGGATAGTAGGACAGAACTCCGCAGGCTATCTCTGCAGTAGATGGCAACACCGCCCCCTTTGGCCGTTCTATCTCGTCTGAAAATGTTGTAGTTAGGGATGGAGATTTCAGAGTTTTTGGTGGTCTTCCTAAGCCAGGATTCAGACACGGCTAGACGAGATATGGTTGATATAGTGTATAGATATGGTAGGTATATTGTACAGATATGGTAGATATAGTACTGAGATATGGTAGATATAGTATAGAAATATGGTAGATATAGTGTAGAGATATGGTATATATTGTGTACAAATATGGTATATATAGTGTAGAGATATGGTAGATATAGTGTAGAGATATAGTAGATAGTGTAGAAATATGGTAGATATAGTGTAGAAATATGGTAGATATAGTGTAGAAATATGGTAGATATAGTGTAGAAATATGGTAGATATAGTGTAGAAATATGGTAGATATAGTATAGAAATATGGTAGATATAGTATAGAAATATGGTAGATATAGTATAGAAATATGGTAGATATAGTATAGAGATATGCTAGATCTCATTAAACAAATGTTTTAGACTTAAGCTAAACAGATGATGATGATGATTTCAGTTGATGGAAAGCTTTCCGTGCCACATACAGTATAAAGCATCACATCTGTGGTCCATTACAATTTCCCCTTTAATAAGCGGAGCATCCGCAACCACAACCACTTTTACCACAGAGCTGGCCATGACACTTCACCATTTCAGGAAGCAGGAGGGACAGAATCAAACATGATTATTCTTTTCTCAATATAGCTTATGTACTGTATTTTTTTTTAAACGGCTATTTATTTATTGAATCAGTAAGAGTTGCTACATTTTGAGTTGCTTGAGACAAACAAACAGGCTGTCTTGTTATCAGAGACCAAAACCTACTAGCTGGGAGGAGTCACACAGCAATCTGAATCTGTCCGTGACATGTTGGATGAAGACCTGTTAGGACACAGCTGGGTAATGGGCCAATTTTTTCCATTCCCCTGTTACACCTGTTGCCATGGTGATGCCAGTTGAGTGTTTGTCCCCAACTCCCCTTTTGCTAATCAGAGTAGGAGCTGGAACAGATTAGAGCATCCTCTTTTGTTTGTGTGGTGCTCCAACAAGTTTTCAACAGGCATCTGATGCCTCTCCGCCTGCTCGTCTCAAAAAGCACCTGGTGTCTGTTGTCTTAATGAGAAAGGGTTAGATTCACCTAGCCAACATCAGGCACTTTGGAGGAAATCGCAGTATGTGCTTCTACTAGCAGAATCTTAATGGTTTTATATTGGAAATGATCATACATCGGTGCTAAATTGTGGAACATCTGTTCTCCATGGTTTTCTATTGGTAAGATAGAATACAGTGCGAGTGTGTGTGCGTGCGTGTGTATGTGCGTGTGTACGTGCAACCCCACTTGATGTATTGAACATTTTATGTAAATGTACCTTTGCTTCTAAAGTGAGCCAAGCATAAATAAATGTATAGGTCCAAATTAAATAACTACGGTGTGAATATACTGTATTATACCACACAAGACCTCAACTGTTGTTAATACGCAAATCAAACGTTGTCACGTGCCAAATACAACAAGTGTAGACCTTACCGTGAAATGCTTACTTACAAGCCCTTAACCAACAGTACAGTTCAAGAAGAGTTTTGGAAAATATTTACCAAATAAACTAAAGTAAAAGAAATGTAAAAGTAAAAAGTAACACAATAACATAACAATAACGAGGCTATATACAGGGGCAACGGTACCGAGTTAGTGTGTGGGCGTACAGGTTAGAGGTCATTTGTACATGTAGGTAGGGGTGAAGTGATTATGTATAGATAATAACCAGCGAGTAGCTGCAGTGTACAAAACAAGTGGTGGGGGGGCGGGCATCAATGTAAATAGTCCGGTGGCCATTGATTAATTGTACAGCAGTCTAAAGGCTTGGGGGTAGAAGCTGTTAAGGAGCCTTTTGGTCCTAGACTTGGGGCTCCTGCACCGCTTGCCGTGCGGTAGTAGTCTATGACTTGGGTGACTGGAGTCTGACAATTTTATAGGCTTTCCTCTGACACGCCTATTATATAGGTCCTGGATGGCAGTGGGCCGTACGCACTACCCTCTGTAGCGCCTTACGGTCAGATGCCGAGCAGTTGCCATACCAGGAGGTGATGCAACTGGCCACGAAATTGGGGAGAAAAAAATAAAAAATAAAAATAAATAAATCATAATTTAAAATTGTACCCCTTTTTTCTCCCCAATTTCGTGGTATCCAATTGTTAGTAGCTACTATCTTGTCTCATCGCTACAACTCCCATATGGGCTCGGGAGAGATGAAGGTTGAAAGTCATGCGTCATCCGATACACAACCAACCCAACCCACACTGCTTCTTAACACAGTGCACTTCCAACCCGGAAGCCAGCCGCACCAATGTGTCAGAGGAAACACCGTGCACCTGGCAACCTTGGTTAGCTTGCACTGCGCCCGGTCCGCCACAGGAGTCGCTGGTGCGCGATGAGACAAGGATATCCCTACCGGCCAAACACTCCCTAACCCGGACGACGTTAGGCCAATTGGGCATCGCCCCACGGACCTCCCGGTCGCGACCGGTTACGACAGAGCCTGGGTGCGAACCCAGAGTCTCTGGTGGCACAGCTGGCGCTGCAGTACAGTGCCCTTAACCACTGCGCCACCCGGGAGGTTGGTCAGGATGCTCTCGATGGTGCAGCTGTAGAACTTTTTGAGGATCTGGGGACCCATGCCAAATATTTTCAGTCTCCTGAGGGGGAAAAGGTTTTGTTGTGCCCTCTTCACGACTGTCTTGGTGTGTTTGGACCATGATAGTTTGTTGGTGATGTGGACACCAAGGAACTTAAAACTCTCGACCCGCTCCACTACAGTCCCGTCAATGTTAATGGGTGCATGTTCGGCCTGCTTTCTCCTGTAGTCCACGATCAGCTCCTTAATCTTGCAGCATGAATTTACCAAGGCTTTCTCCGCTTTGTACAAAAAGTAAACCGTATTAATTACAGCAACATCTTAATTGATTTAATCAGAATCTATTCTACACTGGAGTTTTACAAAATGACTCCATAAACAATGTAACAAAGCACCAAGTACACTTCTGAAATGTCCAAAAGAAAAGTACAAGGAAGTGTATACTTATTGACTACAGGTGTTCCTGTATCAGGGAAGGAATGTTTCAATTTCACTGTTGAGCACACAGAGGGTGTTCCTTGTGGAACAAAGACAGGCTGAGGGAGCATTCTGTACTACCGGTATTTAATTATAAATCACACATTACACAATATAGACTAGGAAACTGATGAACATTTACTGGGAAATCAGAGGAGAATACTCTAGACATATCCAGCACATTTTCAATATCATTGTATACATGTATACATCAACTGTTCATGTAGCAATCATTCAGAATCAGTAAAGCATGTCTGTCATTCTTGACTTTTTTTGGCGGAAAATGTATGAAACAGTACTGTAATTGCACCACAAGGTGGCGACTGACTGACCATTCAAGGGCCTGCTGGTGTCCTAGAGCAGGCGTTTGCAAACTTTTTTAACTCAGGCCCCCCCTTCCAGCATTGGGGGACATCCCACACCCAGCTAAAACTATTTAGATGACAATGGCTAGTTGATCTGGACATTTCTGAAAAGTTACAAACAGCTCTCTAAGGTCTGCAATGACTGACATGACAAGAGCATAACTGGTGATGCGCTACCCAATTTAGAAATTGCACCTTGTGCATTCTACTATTACAACATTCAAGAGTAAATTGAAAGCTGGACTGAGATACCCCGCTCCCCTCCCTCCCGACTCCACAGTTTTGGAACCACTGGCCTAGAGAGTACCCTGGATTTTCCATGGCGGCAAATTACTTGTTTGACATGACTTGCTGATGAGTAGATTTCAGTCATATTATAAATATTAATATCCATTTTCCATTCAAATAGCACAGATCACCGTATTCATATATTGTATCTTGTTTCACATATCCCTTTTCCAAGCACCAATGAAATATTGCAAGTGAGACAAACATGAAATATAAACCATGAGTGTGTGTCAGTGTGCACGTTTCTGAGAATCCTAGTCAAGCAAAGAAATATTGAGCAAATAAAACAGCAGGACCCAGCGAGTCTTGCAAACAAACCAAAAGCTCAAAGCAAGATTAATTGGCTTCCACAAATTGCTAGTCTCCCTTCTGAAAGCATTAGAACAACCTGGGGTTTGCTCCTGCACATCTCTTTAGCAAACTGGCAACACAAATACTATCCATCACCTCCATGGGTAACCACGCCACTGGGGACGGATGTGATTAATCCATTTCAAGCCTCACAGATCAACAGAAAACATTCAGGAAGCTGTTAAACTTGCACTAGAAGAAATTGTTCTCTATAGGCTACAGTGTTTTTGACAACAGTCAAAGTTTAACAGCACGCCGAATTAACAAAAGAAGCATACCGTCCAAAAGAAGCCATGAAAAGTCAAAATAATGGTGGATTACATTTACACAATATCTAACAAAATGTTGTCAACTAGTCAAATACACTGTAATAGGAATACTCTGTCATAAATATACTTTTAAAGTTACATTCATTACAGACAGATTTCTATCATGTGACATCACTTGGATACACCCTCACTTAAAAATTATCTATCATCATTAATATACACTTCAGATATGTTATCTGATAGCAACATCACACCTACTGGATCAAAGTGAAACTGGGTTAAGCAAAAAGGGTGTGCATTGTGCACACTTTCCACTGCCTATGTTGATTTTCCACAGCCTATTTCCCCCTGACCTGACCTCGCTCCAATACCCAGACCGACACCCTGCCATTCAGCTGTAGGGACAACATTGGTAATACAGTCTACTGAAAAGCTGCAGTACCCTCAGCTCTATCATCTTGGGTATGATGTGCAATACATGGGAGTGACCACAAGGGGACCGTATGTAGAACAATTGACTGCAGACCCTTCCCTACCATTCTATACATTCCAAATAGCACCCTATTCCATATATTGCACTATTGTACTAATTTTGACCAGGACCTATTGGGCTATTTGGGATTCAGACCATATCTTTATGTGCAGGCTACTGGGCTCCGTGCTACTGACGCCAGGTCATTCAGAATCATGAGATGTGCCTTAATGTCACAGAGCACTTGGTCATCCTGGTCTAAATTCAGGGCTGCTCATCCTCAGACAGATCAAACTGAGCCTCTCCACCGCAGACGATCATCCAGACTGCCCTTTCCTTTGTGCTCCAGATCAGACCTGAGCCGTGTCCCAAATGGTACTCTATTCCATTTATAGTGCACTACTTTTGACAGGGCCCTATAGGGCTGGGAATAGGGTGCCATTTGAGATGCATCCCTGCAGGGGGTGAGATATGTTCTAGAATATTAAAAGCCAGGTACCCTCCTCCAGTGAACACAAATACACATCTCTATCGCAGGATCCAGGAAGCTACATCAGAAGCTGATGTTCTGAGTAAAAAATGATTCATTTTGCACACGGAGAGAAAGAGAGAGAGCAGAAAGCATGGAGCTGTCAGTGTCTCTGATTAATGTGTCTTTGATCGATGAGATGCCTTACGGCTACTTTAGTTCAGTACCAAACTACTTTGAATTACAGTAGCTTGTTTCCCCTCACTATTGTTTCACATAATAACCAAATTAGGTGACATTTTACAGTAACACTTTAAACTGTCCCATTTTGCTTGTATACCTGTGTAGTAACCATGTTACTCTATCAACACAGTGTTCACATGTTAACAGTGCTTTTTGTATTCGGGCACAAACAGAGAGTTGTAGGCAGGCAAAGTAACAGTAAAAAACAGCAGGAGAGGGAGGGGCTGTTGATGCTGTTCCCCCATCACCTATTAGCCCCCTCATTGTGTCTCATTTTTCTACCTGGTAAGTGACAGTATAGCGGGGTAATTTGACAACACTGTCATTAACACTGCCTGGCACACCACAGAGAGAAAGTGGTGGTGCTCACTCATTGTATCTTTTACACAGCGTGGTCCAAGTGTCAGCCTGACCTCAGCTCAGCTGACACTTGTAGTAACAGTTTCAAACAGGTAGTCAAAGAGAGAAAGCGTCAGACTGGCTGGCAGAGTAGAACTTTCAGTCTGTTGCTAGGCAGCACGTCAATCTACATTGATCGTTTTTTTTTTGTCTGAAGTATAGCAGTATTTAGCCATTAGGATTGCCGTAAAAAATACATACCATAAATCAGGCCTAATATATGCAATTTCTTTCACATAAAATAAAGCTCAATTTATCTCACAACACCAATACATTATAGATTGGTTACTGGTGAAAAAAAACACCTTAAATATGGACAATGTGTTGCTGTGGTGTGTAGAACCACTTGTGTGCTATTGGTCACTCATTGGTTGGTAAGTGTGACTGAGTGAGTTGTGAGGGGTGTGAACAGCAACCCCTATAATACAACATACCTCGCTCATGTCCCTCGCATGCCTACTATGTCATCAGTTAGATCAAATGAATCAAATATCCACAAGGAAAAAACATGAATCGGTTTATAATAATCCCTCAAAAACACATGTAATCAGGTCAAGAGAGGTAGAACCATCAAATGATTGTCTGAGGGGTATGTCCACTCTAGTGAATCTATGGGAAGAACAACATTCATGAAGGTGTGTTCACCTCAAGGTTGGGATGCTCCCATATGCTCTAGACTGGAGCAGCCGAACTGGACAGATGGAGCTCCTGGACATAATGTCTATCCATAAAGCCCATCATACAGTTTGCACTTGAAACCCTGTCTTAGGAGAGTGTTCCTATCGACATATGGCCTGTTAAATCAGACCATACTCAGGAGGCAACCAGCGCAGACAAAAAACACAGACTGAGAGCTTAGCTGAGCTGGGCCAAAAAATAGTTTATCTATGAATATGATTTCGCCCCATAGCACAAGACATTATTATATTCCTATCAGAATGAGATTAGAGACGAGGCCACATTTGAAATGAGAAAAAGGCCTCCACACAGTCAGGAAATTAGAATGGCTTGGGTGCCATATTTTGACCAGGGCTGAAAAGGCTCTGGTCAAAGGTCGTGCTTTATAATGGGAAGAAAGTGTCATTTGGGACGAAGCCTAAACAAATTCTTTCTGAGGGAGTAGAGGCCCAAAGAGAGCACACAGGAAGAGAGGTGGACACCATCTCACAAGCTGTGTCTGGCTGTATTGTTTTCTTTGCTATTATTTCCTGTGGCTGACCTGTGTATTCAGAACTGACCACCTGTGCATTCTATACCATAGTAATATAATCTATTTATAGCCTGTGTTCTGAACCAACCATTCATTAGGAGAAGTGAGGAGAAATTGATCATCAACACATTCTCTGATATTGTGCCATGAATGTCCAATTTCCTTTCAGATTAAATATATTTGAGCTTTGATTTGTGATCTCTATTTTAGAGTTGCATGGTTTCTTTCTGAAAGAAATGAAAATAGCTTACCGTTGACACAGATCTCGTATGGAGTGCACAACTCGTTCTCAAACAGACAACCTGTTGGAAAAGAGGAGAAAATAATATAAGAAGTACATTAAAAGCGCAATATGAAATCAAAATTAATTCAACCATTAAGCATAGAGCAAGACCTTCAAACAGGTCAACATTCACAAAGCCGCGGAGCCAGACGGATTACCAGGACGTGTACTCAAAGCATGCGTGGACCAACTGGCAAGTGTCTTCACTGACATTTTCAACCTCTCCTTGACCAAGTCTGTAACACCAACATGTTTCAAACAGACCACCATAGTCCTTGTGCCCAAGAAAGCGATGGTAACCTGCTTAAATGATTACCGTCCCGTAGCACTCACGTCGGGAGCCATGAAGTGATTTGAAAGGCACCATCATGAAGGAAACCCAAGACACACTCCAATTTGCATACCGCCCCAACTGATCCACAGATGACGCAATCTCAATCGCACTCCACACTGCCCTTTCCCACCTGGACAAAAATAACACCTATGTGAGACTGCTGTTCATTGACTACAGCTCAGCATTCAACACCATAGTACCCACAAAGCACATCACTAAGCTAAGGACCCTGGGACTAAACTGCTATCGGACGGCAAGCGGTACCGGAGCGCCAAGTCTGGGACCAAAAGACTCCTTAACAGCTTCTACCCCCAGGCCATAAGACTGCTGAACAATAAATCAAACGGTCACCAGGACTATTTACATTGATCCCCCCTTTGTTTTTACACTGCTGCTACTTGCTGTCTATTATCTATGCATAGTCACTTCACAAATGACCTGGACCAACCTGTACCCCCACACATTGACTCGATACAGGTACCCCTGTCTATAGCCTCGTTATTATGTCATTTACTGGTGTTTTTTATTTAATTTAAAAAAAAATCTTTAGTTTATTTAGTAAATATTTTCTTCTCTCTATTTCTTGAACTGCATTGTTGGTTAAAGGCTTGTAAGTAAGCATTTCACGGTAAGGTCTACCTACACCTGTTGTATTCGGCGCAAGTGACAAATACGATTTGATTTGATTCCATAATCAGGTAAAAGGTACCATCATATATCTTCATAATGTCATGATATCATAAGACCCATCAACAGTTGCCTACATATTGTACTGCATATCTCAGCTTTCTATAGATAGCTAAGTCTAGAAAAAGTGCTGAGATGTACAATACAATATCCCAGTGGTGAGTCACCTTCCTGCATGGGTGGACGACTGGGTGTCATGGATTACAGCGTCATGCAGCACTGCGTTTCACAGCTACAGATAAACAGCACAGTCGTGGGGCCATTATCCTAAGTTAACATTTAGGCCAGTCGGAAAACACAAATGGCCCAAATGGCACCCTATTCCCTACATAGTGCACAAGTGATACACTAAATAGAGAATTGGGTGCCATTTTGGACACACAGTGTTCCAGGGTGATCCATCAACACGGAGGAGCAGGCTGCTGGGGGCTGCTGTTTCTGTATTTACATTTAAGTCATTTAGCAGAAGCTCTTATCCAGATACCTATTGAGGAGGTAGGGTTTCAGACTATTTCGGGAAGATGGCCAAGGAATCTGCTGTCCTAGCTTTAGGGGGATGCTGGTTCCAACGTTGGGGTGTCACGACTTCCGCCGAAGTTGGTCCCCCTCCGTGTTCGGCGGTCGAAGTCACCGACCTTCCAGCCATCGCTGATCCACTTTTCATTTTCCATTGGTTTTGTCTTGTCTCCCATCACACCTGGTTCCAATTCCATCAATTACATGTTGTGAATTTAACCCTCTGTTCTGTTCTGCCCTTCTCCGTAATTGTTTTCATGTAGTGTTTGTGCACGGTATTCTGGTGATTACCGGGTTTTGTTTGACCCATTTTATGTATTCTGTTGACGGTGGTTTATGTGTTATTAAACGACACCGTTGTAAATCAGTTTTTGCTCTCCTGCGCCTGACTACTCTGTCGCCAGTACGCACCTCACTACCTGGGGTACCACGCACTGCTTAATTTAAGCTGGATCCTGCCGGAATAGAATCCGGTACCTCTCAGATTTTGGTGGATCGAACCCAGAACGAGCCAGAGAACTGTCCGTGCCATGGGGAGAGAATTGAGGGGCAAACTGGTCCTGATGGCGATGTCTTAGCTAGCAGCGCTACTAATCCAGCCAGTTCAGCATCACCACCGGCTCGGAGCAGGAGCAATTTGCAGTTCAAGAACAAGCAAACATATAACCCCTGGTTTGTCATGCAGAATTCTAAAATTAGCTGTAGAACATGCAAAAAAAGGTATGGGGCTTGGGTCTAGAAATGACTCGAGGGATTAAACTAGCAAAAGAGTAGGTGGAATGTACAGTAAGTTATCATCCTATGCATCAGATGTAATAAATAAATAAAAAATAAAGTTTTTTGAACATACCCGAAACAAGGCGCATTTGTTGGCAGCAAGCCTTGTAGACAAGGCTAATGAAGACACCCAGGTTATAGTTAACACTCAAAATGAAGGAAAAAAGACACTACAGCCAGAGTCTTCAGAACAGCTTTAGAAGGAGGCTAAACGTCACAGCCACAGGCCCGCTCATGGCCTTGAGCAAGAAATTGACTATCGGTTGTTAAATGGATTTGACATGAGGAGAGTCATTGTGGGATGTTTTGAAAACTAAGGTAGGACATTTTCTTTTCTTTACAAATTTCTTCTGTACTGTGAAGGTATTCTGAATATGTGCTTCATATTATCACAAAGGCAGGAGGCCTACATATTCTCGTGTGTGTTCTGTTCTGGTCTACATTGATTTATTTTATTTGAAGTTATATTCCGATATTGTGATATTTGTTCTACTGCTACATTGATGTCTTGAAAACGATATGAAATTGGGGCGCTGTAAGCCCCACAGCGGAGTATGTGTGCATATGCATATAGATGGTGTTCTGCAGTGTTGTCTAAAAATGTTGCTGTACATTGATGTCTAGAAAATAAGGCTATAAGAAATTCAGACTTGTGTTAGCCCCGCAGCTATACTCAAGTATGTGGGCCTACTGCAGTGACGTCTAAAATGCTTTGAATTAATCAGCACCTTGGAGAGTGCTGTCCGTTTCACCACCATAGACAGTAGGCTACTTGGCTGTTCACTCTGTCTGCTGCGCTGCTATGTTGTATTTGACACTTTTTTCTCTCAATGTGTTCCTGTACCTCAGAGCCTCCTGGATAACACCCCCCCCCCCTCCTTTCGCGCTCACTATGTGTTCCGGGACCTTCCGATTTACAAATTAGGCATTGGTGTCATGTCAGAGAAGAGCTTGGACTGGGCTGAGTGGGTGGGTGATACCCTCCCATAAGGGTGGAAGGGCCGAGAGACCAGAGGTGGCAAAATGGAGTGCTCGGGTAGGGGTGTAGGGTTTGAGCAAAGCCTGAAGGTAGGGAGGGGCAGTTCTTCTTGCTTCTCCGTAGGAAAGTACCATGGTCTTGTAGTGGAAGCGAGCTTCGACTGGAAGTCAGTGGAGTGTGTGGAGTAGCAGGATGACATGAGAGAACTTGGGAAGGTTGAACACCAGGCGGACTGCAGTGTTCTGTATAAGTTGCAGGGGTTTGATGACTCAAGCGGGGAGCCCAGCCAACAGCAAGTTGCGAGGGGTCCAGAAGGGAGATGACAAGTGCCTGGATTAGGACCTGCGCCGCTTCCTGTGCGAAGTGGGGTCGTACTCTACGGATGTTGTAGAGCATCAACCTGGAGGAGCGAGTCACTACTTTGATGTTTGCAGAGAACAACAGGGTGTAGTCCAGGGTCACACCAAGGTTATTTGCACTCTGGGAGGGGGACCGTGGGGTTGTCAAAAATGGAGAGGTCTTGGAGCGGGCAGGCCTTTCCTGGACAAGCTCTGTCTTGTCGAGGTTGAGTTTGATGTGGTGGGCCGGTAGTGAGAGTACGTGGTGCAGACACAGATACTCTCCATGTCACCTGGAAGGAACGGCCTGCCAGGTAGGATGTAATCCAAGAGTGCAGAACCTGAAACGCCCTGAGAGAGTGGAGAGGAGGATCTGATGGTTCACGGTGTTGAAGGGAGTGGATAGATCTAGGAAGATGAGAACAGAGGAGAGAGTCAGCTTTGGCAGTGCAGAGAGCTTCCGTGACACAGAGGAGAGCAGTCTTGAAGCCTGACTGGTTAGGGTCAAGATGATTGTTCTTAGAGAGATGGCGAGAGAGTTGGTCAGAGACAGCACACTCAAGTGTTTTAGAAAGAATAGAAAGAAGAGATACCGGTCTGTAGTTTTTGACATCAGAGGAGTCAAGTGTTCGTTTCTTAAGGAGGGGAGCGACTCCGGCCTTTTTGAAGTCAGAGGGTCGCAGCCAGTGGTCATAGATGAGTTAAGTGAGAAATGGGAGAAGGTCTCCAGAAGGGAGGAGAGGATGGCGTCGAGCGGGCAGGTTGTCGGGTGGCTGGACCTCACTAGTCATAGAATTTAATCTGGAGAGAGAGGGGAGAAGGAGGTCAAGGCGTAGGATAGTTTAGTACAGCACTCCAGCGGAGGAGTATTTTAAATGTCTGCTTAGCCGAAATCTGGCAATACACATTGACTTCAGGCTGTTTCAGACAAATCTTTACACCTGTCATAGATCTAAAGGAGGGGTGGAGTGAAGGAGGGGGAGAGGGAAAGGAGAGGATAGAAGAGGGGGAAAGGAGAGGAAGAAAGAGGAGAGGGAAAGGAGAGAGGGGAGAGGATGGGAATGGAGAGGGAGAGGATGGGAATGGAGAGGGAGAGGATGGGAATGGAGAGGGAGAGGATGGGAATGGAGAGGGAGAGGGGGAAAGGAGAGGAGGGAAGAGGAGAGGGAAAGGAGAGAGGGGAGAGGATGGGAATGGAGAGGGAGAGGATGGGAATGGAGAGGGAGAGGATGGGAATGGAGAGGGAGAGGGGGAAAGGAGAGGGGGAAAGGAGAGGAGGGAAGAGGAGAGAGGGGAGAGGATGGGAATGGAGAGGGAGAGGATGGGAATGGAGAGGGAGAGGGGGAAAGGAGAGGGGGAAAGGAGAGGAGGGAAGAGGAGAGGATGGGAATGGGGAGGGGAGAGGGGGAGAGGAGGGAAGAGGGGGAGAGGAGTAGAGAAGGTATGAGGGAAGAGGGGGAAAGGAGAAAGGAGGGGAGAAGGTGATAGGAGAAAGCAGGTGACAGCGCTGCAGCCAGGAGAGGAGTAGGCTTAACAGGCACAATTGTTCTTTCTCCAAGAACCAACTTGACACCCCCCTTACCTTCCCGAGGATACCATGTATAACCCTATTCATAAATCCTATTTGAACTGTAGTATTACATCGCTCTCAGGCTGGGCCCAGTAACTGTATGACATGGGAATGGGATGTGGGCGGCTGCATGGGTCCACTTTCCTCAATGTTGCAGTTTCTTGAGTTGATATAAATAGTTTGTTTGTTATCTCTAGGTTTTTATGACTGCTTTTCTCCCAAGTGCTTCCTGAACACATATTTTCACATATTTTTGTTTGTTTAGTGTGGTGTGGAGCTGCTGGCATTCTAAGTCTATGTCCCAAATAGCACCCTATTCCCTATGTAGTGCACTACTCTTGACCAGAGCCCTGTGGGATTAGGGTGCCATTTGGGATGCAGATAATGTGTCTCATTGCTGTCATACTGCAGCAGCACCCCACCACCACTGGTAGCACACTCCATAGTGCACATAAGACACCCCAGACAGGGAGGTATGGCTCTCTGACATTATGGAGAGTGAAGACACAGTGTGTGATGTGCATCATACATACAGTAAGATAAGAGTATGTGTGTTTGAAATAGATTTTTTTTTTAAGTACGGAAATGTTTTTAAGTATTGAATAATAGCGCTCTTTTGAAGTGGCGTGTGAATGGAGATTTTGGGTGTACTTGTATGACTAAGAAGAGCTACACATACTGTACTCTCTTAGTCAGTATGGCTACATGCACACAAGACAGAGAGAGTCACACTCCTTTTTATTTTGGGCCTGCTACTGACGGAGTCAGCTCAACTCCGCTCCTTCCTGTGTCTGTGAGTGGGCTGCTGAAGAAGAAGACAGCACCTAAACTAACACGAGAAGGAAAGCTGGCATACCGATCAACCTGATGAGCACAGAAGCAACCTTGGGGGGAACTAAGGGAGACCTGGAGTTGAATGTGAGGCTAAGTTATAACCTGAACACTTTAGTGCTGATATGTAGAGCGTTATGCCTCTATGACATGCATATAAAGTATTTCTGAAGGTTTTTTTAATGCTACATATCACCACTAAGTAAAGTGTAACCGATATGTGTTTTATACAGCCACACCACATTGAAGGATGTAACTACTAAAACCACGGTAATATAAAAAATAAGTCATTCTGACAAATGAATCAATAACAACACTGTGGGTGTTTTTCCACACGAGCTGTCTGTGATTTGGTCTTTACTGGCAAATTAATCAAGTTTGACCATCTGGAAAATGAGATCTCTGTGTATTAGACAGTTAAACATCTCTTGTTTATTGGTATCATCAAGGCACACTGAAGAGCTCATCCCAGCTAACTGACTGCTATTGATCAAAGTACTGCCTCCTGAAATTCATCCTTTTATTCCCATTAACTTTGAGGAAAAGTGTCAAAGAGCAACTAACTCTGGGTAGCACTAGTCAGGCAAACTAGATATTTTCAGACAAACTTAAGCTCAAACCCCCATCTCTACTGTGTCCATTGTCTATAAAGTCTGTGTCCCGTGACTGACATAACATTTGTTTAAATCATCTTTGAAGACAGAGAGCCTGGCTACACCTACGGAATATACAAAGACTGATCAAGAGATCAAAGATGATGTTGGCTACATTTTAAAAAGCTATGTCATATTATGCACATTACAGTCATGCGGTAACTGATAAAAACTTACCTCGATTACAATATGTAGGCTACACTCACTGACTATCAACCGACATGAGAGAGTGAGAGAGAGAGTGTGTGTGTGTGTCGGGGGGTAAAAGCTGGGGAACTGTGGGAAGCCTTAACCATGGTGATAACTTGGGTGATTGAATGCAGGTCAAACGACGACATCAGCAACCATAACAATGCTTAATTAAACCACATCAGGAGACCACATTTGAGGTCTGGGAAAAATCTAAGAAATGTGCCTTTTTGAGTGCAGTTACCCTTTAATTCCAGTGCACAGGCACCTAGCACTGTTGTTTGGTTAGCAGTGTTCCTGTAGCCAGTGGATTGATGAAAATAATCATCATATCGTACCTAGGCATAATCATCGTACCTAGGCATAGGCTACTTTGTAGTGGCACGTGTGCTCCCCTCTCCGGCCTCTAGGTCACCAGGCTGCTCGATATGGCGCACGCCTGTCACCAGCGTTACGCACATCTGCGCATAATGACACTCACCTGAACTCCATCACCTCCTTGATTACCTGCCCTTTATATGTCACTCCCTTTGGTTTCTTCCCCAGTCGTCATTGTTCCTGTGTCATGTTGGTGCGCTGTTCGTGTTTCTTGTTGTGTGCGTTTATTTATTAAACGTATTCACTCCCTGAACTTGCTTCCTGACTCTCAGTGTACATTATAGAATGACGACTCAACAAAGGGAAGCATCTGGGAGTGTTTTTTTGTTAGTTTTTGTGTTGGAGGTGATGTCGGGTCCGGGTGTTGGAGTCAGAGCTACCTGGGAGGCCTCAGCGGGTTTGTAGGTTCTCATGCCTCAGCGAGTTTGTAGGCTCCCATGCCTCAGCGGGAGCCTACAGATGTGCGTAACGGGTTGGCGTCCCCCCTTGGGTTGTGCCGTGGCGGAGATCTTTGTGGGCTATACTCTTGTCTCAGGATGGTAAGTTGGTGGTTAAAGATATCCCTCTAGTGGTGTGGGGGCTGTGCTTTGGCAAAGTGGGTGGGGTTATATCCTTCCTGTTTGGCCCTGTCCGGGGGTGTCATCGAATGGGGCCACAGTGTCTCCTGACCCCTCCTGTCTCAGCTTCCAGTATTTATGCTGCAGTAGTTTGTGTCGGGGGGCTAGGGTCAGTTTGTTATATCTGGAGTACTTCACCTGTCCTATCCGGTGTCCTGTGTGAATTTAAGTATGCTCTCTCTAATTCTCTCTTTCTCTCTCTCGGAGGACCTAAGCCCTAGGACCATGCCTCAGGACTACCTGACATGATGACTCCTTGCTGTCCCCAGTCCACCTGGCCGTGCTGCTGCTCCAGTTTCAACTGTTCTGCCTGTGATTATTATTATTTGACCATGCTGGTCATTTATGAACATTTGAACATCTTGGCCATGTTCTGTTATAATCTCCACCCGGCACAGCCAGAAGAGGACTGGCCACCTCACATAACCTAGAGAGGAACCAGGCTTCTTCCTAGGTTTTGGCCTTTCTAGGGAGTTTTTCCTAGCCACCGTGCTTCTACACCTGCATTGCTTGCTGTTTGGGGTTTTAGGCTGGGTTTCTGTACAGCACTTTGAGATATCAGCTGATGTACAAAGGGCTATATAAATACATTTGATTTGATAGGCTCACCATGCCTCGGCAGGTTTGATAGGCTCCCATGCCTCGGCGGGTTTGATAGGCTCCCATGCCTCGGCGGGTTTGATAGGCTCCCATGCCTCGGCGGGTTTGATAGGCTCCCATGCCTCGGCGGGTTTGATAGGCTCCCATGCCTCGGCGGGTTTGATAGGCTCCCATGCCTCAGCCGAGGCAACCAGGGAGGTCTCAGCCAGCTCATCGGGCTCTCACTGCTCAGCCGGTTGTCAGGTTTCTGCGCCTCAGCGGAGGCGACCGGTCCGCTCCGGGATCCCTGGGATCGTCCCTGTGGTTGGCATCCTGTGGCTGGAGCCGAACGCACCGGGGAGGGGGTACTGTCACGTATGCTCTCTCTCCATCGCTCTAGGTCGTCATGCTCCAGCGCCTCAGCCGGATCAACAGGTTCCCTCACCTTAGCAGAGGTGACCAGTCCGCTCCTGATCCCTGGGATCATCATCATCTTGGTCAGCATCCTGCGGATAGAGCCGCGCGTTGGGGAGGGGATACTGTCACGTGTGCTCCCTCTCCGGCCTCTAGGTCACCAGGCTGCTCGTTATGGCGCACACCTGTCGCCAGCATTACGCGCATCTGCACATAATGACACTCACCTGAACTCCATCACCTCTTTGATTACCTGCCCTTTATATGTCACTCCTTTTGGTTTCTTCCCCAGTCGTCATTGTTCCTGTTTCTGTGTCGTGTTGGTGAGCTGTTCGCGTTTCTTGTTGTGTTTATTTATTAAAAAGGTATTCACTCCCTGAACTGGCTTCTCGACTCTCACCGTACATCATTATATGTAGCTAGTTAACATTTAAGAGAGAATTTTTGAGAGCCTTTCCATCTACCAGAAGACAACAGTTAGACCTTTCATTAGCGTCGCTATATTTTTCCTGTTCCTTAATTGTTTGAAACCTGGACATTTTCATTCTTATTATGAGGCATGTCTTACCTTGCTTCAAAGTTGCTTATAGCCAAAATCTCACTATAGAAACGTGGAGGCAATTATTTTCTAAAGTCTTCCAAATATTGCCGTAGGCCTACCTGTGCCTAAATTGGCAAGATCTGTTCCATCAGCCTTATTAATTGATACAGTGTATATCTCCACTACACTACTTTGACACTCATCGTGGGGATTAAGAAGTGAGTATACGCAATGCCCTCTGAAAAATAAGTGGGTATCTGACATACCTGAGTATTCCATGCACTACACTAACTGAATGGATATTAATCAAATGCATCAGAATCTCTCAAGGCTTCACGTTAAAAACAAATTACTATCCAGTCTTCTGGTTCTCTTTAGGAATATTATATTTTAAAAAATAATAAAAAAAACTGTATTTTTCAGTCCAACTAGTACATACTTTGCAACACGCATAACCACCAAACCAGACAGGCAAATTCAGGGCAGCTAAAACAACTCAATCCAAGGACAAATCGACTTAAATCTACAGTTTTATATAGAGCTATAGCTGAATGGAACTTTTTACTAATACATATTTTTCAGGCAAAAAGTAAATCCACCTTCAAGAAAAAAATGTAAGAACATCTAATGTGATAGACCATATGACTGGACAGGAAATAGAAAGAACATCTAATGTGATAGACCATATGACTGGACAGGAAATAGAAAGCATCAACTGAATGTTAAATGTGTTTCCTGTCAGGTTTTTTAATTATCTGTATTGTCTACTATTTGAATGTTTATGAAGTCTTGATTGTGGTTGTTTGTAATGTCTTGTTAATTGGTGTTGGACCCCAGGAAGATTGGCTAGCGTTACGGTGTTAGCTAATGGGGATCCATTAATTGCAAAATTACACCACTGAACAATACCCTACCCTTCTCCATATTTGTCACTAGACATTTAGTTGGAGTCATTCTTGTCCACCCCTTATTGTAAAGTGAATGAATAATAGTGGCCATCCTTTTCCCTGAGGTGTGCCCTTGTTTACAAACCATGTTCCTCTAACATTTTCTCTTGTATTCAACATGGCCCTATTTTGGCTCTGAAGACGTACAGTAAGATGTTACTGTACAATATTTCAGAGACTCATGTTTCATCCAATTTTTGAGTCATTTTGAAATCAACAGCTGAATGGGTTTTAATCTGCTGAATGGTATTTTGAACCTGATCTGTCATTTGTGTCCCTCTGAGCCTTACTCTGTGGGTTTCATGGCCATTATGAATGCAGTCTTAAATAGGTGGTGGGTGGCACACGAGACAAATAAGAACTGGACATGGGAATGGATTTTTCAATCAACTCCACCCTGTGTGCAAAGAGCACTGTCGTTACCCTGGATTTAGTGCTGCCAAGCAGCATAACAATTTTAATCTGTTATCTCTCTAACAAACAAGAGTCCAAGTCCACTTCCCAAATGGCACCCTACTCCCTTTAAAGTGCACTACTTTGGTCAAAAGTAGTGCACTATATCATAGGGAATAGGGTGCCATTTGGGACACATCCCATTTTCCACTCTACAATCTGCATGTATAGCTGTTACTGAAGGACAGAGCTCAGGGATGTATTCATTACGGCACCGGTACACCGTAGCAAAACGTTTTGCAACGGAAAACTAAAAACGAGACATGTTCAGAGGTTACTTTATGAAAAGTCATACCTTAGTGTCATGCCTGTTGGAAACATTCCAATGATGGCTGCAGCCATGCTTTTTGAATGACAGTAGCCTACATTCAACTTGGTCACACAACACATTCCTCTCAGCAACTGTTAGACATTCTTTAGTTCTTAACTTTATGGAAATTGAGTCAGTCACCCCAAATAACTTTTAGACTTCAACAAGCCACAAAAAGCCAGCAGTTAGTCATCTCCCAGTAGGTTTATAGTTTGGTTGAGGGTCAGTATCTCTCTGCTCTGTAAGCCAGCGGCCTGACTAGAAACACTTACTAAACAGGAAAACGAAATCAAATATTGCAATCACTAGCCCGCCTGGCACTCGGAAAAGGTCATCTCACACATGCCTGTGCGCCGGTTTCCATAGCAACATGTATTAACATCTTTAATTCATGCTGATTGTTCAGTTGCATTGGGGCATGACTGATGACTATCGAGGCTGACATCACCTGGCTGCAGTGTATACAGGGAAACTACATGGACAGGAGGACATAGCTTGACAGGACCCCGTCACAACATGTCAACAGCCTCTCCTCAATACCGAAGCTGCAGAACAATCTGAGCAACGTGAAAATGTCCTTACCTATTGCAATAGACCTGCTAGAGTAGTGGTGTATAGCAAGAGCAGTGAACATTGAATACAGGCTTTGGCTGAGACTTCAGAGGATTGAGTGAAGCGTTGCGTATCGTGTCCATGCTTCAGTCTCGTGAATCAATGCTGGAGCTTTGAGTCAGGCAGTCAGTCTCAGGAAGTGAGAGGAGGGGATGAGAGTAACAGGGGGCAGTTAGTCAGGCAGCACAAACACAGAGAGATTACTATCAATTTAAGGAGCTGTGTGTGAGCACACCTGATTGAAACTGTTATTTCCAGGGTAGTTCTGGCAAGGTCCACAAACAATGAAGCAAATATTGGGACTGCAATTCCAAACCACTATCTGTGCCCTCCTCTAAATTGACACTTTGAAAGTTACACACTGTCAACTTGATTGTTTTTCACCTCACAGTTTAATCCTGTAAATTATCAGACAAGTTCAATCTCTATAGGCTGTTTGTTCCCAGTCACTATGGACACAGTGGGGATGATAACGCTGCCTCTTCTTTCTCCTTGCTGTCGTTGGGGAATGGATCCAAGTATGCTTTCAACTTGAGCAACCAACCCAGGAAGAAACAAATGACTTAAAAAAGCAACACGACAACTTAAGTGCAATGTGGCTCTTTAGTTCGCCACTAGGCCTCTTCATCTGATTGTAAATCAGCAGCCGCACACAAGTGACACTACAATCAATGTAGAAATTATTTTGATCAACTGACACAGGAAGTAAAAGTGACTCAGACAGTCGAGGCCAGGCATCCAAAAATAAACCCAAGAGCTTGTAAATAACTCGTCGTCCTTTCCTCTCTGAGCCCATAGCTAGCTGCCTTCAAATTGAGTCGTCTGTCTGGCCTCAGAGGAAGTGAACACAACACAGTGAGATAACATTGTGTGTAGCAGCACAACAAGAACAAGGTGACTGTGTTCTTACAGCAAGGTTCACTTGGCATGAAACTGAAGAAAACAGAGGGATACTATCTGAAGCCTACACTGAGGTTCATGTGAACTTAAAGATGGCACACAGGTGATTGGGGTTGCAGTCAGTGAATGAAGCTTCACCAGCTGTTAGTGACAGCAGTCACTCAACCACATGATACAAAATCTGACACAGGCAACGTGGGCTCGAGTATATAGTCATAGTAGGGCTCAGTTGCAGCAAAAACAAGAGCGTAACAGATTTTACTGTTGTCAAATGATACTAGCTAGTAGCTACAGGGGAATCAAAGCTAATGCCCTATCCACATCCTCATATGGGTCAGGAAAGATCTAGACATCTTAGTCGCCTCATTAGAAAGGGTAATATTGTCCCTCACTTTACCAATAATCTACAAATCTACAATTTACACAAGCCTGTACGCTGTGCCAAGACACAACAGAGGAAAATGAACTGTTAAACCTTGACAGCATCACTTCTGAATGTGGTGGTAGACCATCAAAACACTCCACTAACTGCAACCAAGAATAACATTCTGCTTGTCCTGAACATTACAGGAGGGTTTCCCAGACACAGATTAAGCCTAGTCCCAGACTAAAAGGCACACTTCAATAGAGATTGTCCATTGAAAGGGATTTTTAGTCCAGGACTAGACCTAATCTGTGTCTGGGATACCGGCCCTACAGTACATCCAATAATAATAAGGTCAAAGCTGAGTGAGACAGGCAAGGCAGCGTATTGTACAATATAGTACATAATATAGAGAAAATGCTATTGAGGAGGTAGAACAGTCAGAGTGAGCTGGTGACACTTCATGTAACTTGCTCTTATCCCTGTGTAGTAATACAGTAAATACTAAGGTCCATGGCGACAACATGTTTATACAACATTACTAGAGTAATAATAGAGGTACTGCACAGGTGTAAAAGCAGCGTCATGGTACGTGTTACACATTAGTCCATGGCATTGTGTACATGTCTTGACACCTGTTCGGACACTGTACACCGTATGCTGTTGCTGTACTTTTAGCATGCAGAACAATTCCCTCAATTCTGGTGTGCGTCAAACAAGGGTAAGTCAGTGAAGTCGATGGGAAAACACACACGGCATTAATGGCAGCTACTTGACCTTCACCTGAATGATGGAGTTATCGCAAATGCAATTAGAAAACGTTATGAGGCTACAACATCACATTGAACAGCAAACGACTGAAAACTGAAGTAAATGGAACTCATCACCACACAGAGGCCTTAGATGAACTTTTCCACATCACTATCAAATATGCTAACGGAATAATCATTAGATACTGTTTGATATGAAAAACATGGTTTCCATGGGATGAGTATTGTATTACATAGCCTTTAATATAGATAAAGCATTTAATATAGATAACAATTAGTCTATACCCATATATAATACTAAAAGGAGGAAGTGTTCTACAATGTGATTAATTTTCATCTCTCTTCTTAAAATGCTTATCTTTATAATAATAGATATGGCTACAAACAAATAGGTTTTGGAAGGTTTAGAAAGTAATAATGTTTTGGTTTTCCTCCCAATGAGCAGCATAGCTACCATTTTCCTGGTCACCATAGCAGCGCTGCCGCCACTTATCAAGGTTACATAATAAAGTGGCCCGCTCTCTTAGAGGTATAATTTGTTTCGTACTGGAAATAGGGTTCTCTCTTGTCAATAGCTATCGAACCAAGCATGCATGAACATGAAGATGGTATATTCTGAATCATGGGTGGATGGAGAACAATCCACACCTAATAAAATATTTAAATCTTAATAACTCTTACACAAAGAGTGACATGACATTGAAAATGATATATTCGGAGAAAAACACATGGCTTTTAAATTGTATTTCTTTACTTCAACAAAAACGTGTATTTTTCTCCGTCCTCCCGATTCAGAATATGGCATTTTCATAGTCACAGCACACTTCGTGGAAGAGCTATTGAAGTTTGAAATCCGGAAGAAAAAAAATGTATATTGAAATTTCAATGAACGAAAAGCCTATGGTTATTCTCCATTCTCCCTTGATTCAGATTATATCATTTTCATAGTCATGCGCACTTTGTGTAAAAGCTGTTGACGATTGTAATCCAAAATCTTTTACAAATAAATAATAAAGTGTGGATTGCTCTCCATCCACCCCTGATTCAGAATATAGCATCTTCAAAGTGATGGAATGCTTGGTTCAATAGCTATTGACAAGAGAAAACCGAATATCCACCTTATATAAAATATAAAGCGAATTTTACCTAGGTCCCGCACCCAACATTGAAAAAGACTTTTCCCTGACCCTCACCATTTTAGTGAGAGAAAGACATCAAACATCCTGATGGCCTACAGTGATTCTCTGCGATTTCTCCCTGCAAAAAAAGGTTATACTGTATCCTAAATAATGCAATTTATTCCAATAAGAAAACTGTTAGGCTACCCATTGGCTATTAAAATAGTAATAAGTAGTAAACACTTTAGGTGTGCTGGCCTGCACATGTTAAAAATGTATATGTAAACAACAGGTGTAAACAATAATATAGGCCTATATTTCTTGCACATTTTTCTTGTCATTAGGCTTTATTACACCGAATTGCCCCCATTATAGATATAGCCGTTATATCTTCCAACAAACAAGAGCTGCAGTCGTAGGCTAATTCAGTGCCTTTCCAGACTGCCTAATAAAATATTGACAGAGACCCAAAATAACCATATGTGCGTCTCCTCGCAGCTGTGGGAACATTATGATCCTTCATAATCACAGATGAATAGATGTAGACTACTCACCGAATTTCCTGTCTGCAGAGGCTAGAAAATAGGTTTGGGAAACAAGTAGGACGAGAAAAATGTAAATCGAATCCATGCTTCGCATGCAGGAGAGAGAGAGAGATGGAGATGGAAGGTAGGGGAGGATGCAGGGCG